>NC_136810.1:34633895-34668895 GCF_951216825.1 Electrona antarctica
CATTGAGGATACACAGGAGATACCAGGGTGGAAGTGGAATAGTGAATTGCACATCGTGATGATGACATTTATTGCAGACAAACGCATGTCCTTTAAGAACCCCTAAATCTCTTCTTGTAGCACAGAGGTTTCCTTTCCTGTCAGGCCTTATGTGGGTCTAGACAGCGCTCTTTTGTTTTGGAATACACAGAATATGTACTATGTGTGTAGTTCCGCAAGAGATAGGAATGCCCTCTCCGTCACTCATCTAACTTCCAAGTGCGCTCTGCAGTCTTTTTTATTTTCCTCAGGACAAAGATATCATTGTTGTTCAGACTCCCCCACCCCTTGATGATTTCTCTACACACCAAACAAGGAATGTCATCTCCTACTATTTTCCATCTTGCCAGACACTTCAAAGCTCTCTTGAATTGATATCAAATGAGGAGTTATTTCTTGTATTTTCTTTAAACCCTTGCATCCCTATTTTGGGTATGTTGTAAATTATACTATAAAAATCACACCCGTGTGAAGTAAGTGGTGCAACTCCGTGTGGGGATCCCCGGGGGGTCCCCAGAACTTCCAGACCCGCAGGAACGCGCCCAGGGTGCCGGCCCGGTTTCGGCGAGCCGCCCTGTGTCTGAAACGGTCGAGAAATGACAGAGTTACCTTTTTACCACTTCAAAAACGATGTACAGTTGGAGGCCATCGATATTGTCCTTTTCTTTTTGCTGAGGTTTGCGTGATCTGCGCAAAAGGACAGTTAACCCATTTTGGGCGGGAACCCCTTTTGGTGTTTTAAACATTATGTTATAATTTAGCTATTGAAAAATAGCAGATCTACAAGCTCATAGCGCGCCACCGAGTGGCGCGCTACGAGCTTGTAGGTCTGCTATTTTTGAAAAATCGTGAAAATATTTATTTCAGAAAACTTAGATTTAGAAGGATTTTTTAAAATTTTGAGGTCAGGCCTAAATGGGTCAAATGATAAGGGACAATATCGGTGGCACCCAACTGTAGATCAGCCATTTTTGCTATAGGGCCCAGCAAAATATCCCAAAAGGGGCGTAAACATTTGTCGCTTCCAGCCCGCATCCTTGTTGTGGGGAAAGTAGGTCAGTAGGACCCTAGGAGAGACACAGATCCATCACTCTGCTAGAGTGACATGACGAGCTTGGAAACAGTGACTTTTCCATGCTATTACACTACTTTAATGGTGCAGATGTGCTCGGTTCATACTTGTGCCATAACAGAAAGACTTTAGAAGGAAGGGTTTTATTGTCTGGACTTTCTATCAAACAATCAAGTATCAAGCAAATGTGCACGGCTGACGGCGCACAGAACCGTGGATGCATAACAGCCAAGCACTGCCTGGTCATTTAAAATTAAGCCACATACACATATAATCTATGAGGTTTCTATTTTAATTGGGTGTCTGTCTAGCTGGTCATGTCATGATTTTAATTTTAATTGTAATCCATCTACAACCTATAGTGAGCTTGCAGATCAGCTATTTTCAATGAACAGATTTAACAGTTAAAAACCACCCGATCTACATTGTATTGTATCTTGTTAAAGTGTTCTTGATTAATGTATTCGTTTAAATGAACACCCACCAGCGGATGTAAAATAAACATGGGGCATGAAAGATTTCTGCAGATGTTTCGCTAAGCAATTACATTTCACATAATAGTTTGTTCCTTCAATAAGGTAGGCTACAGTCGTAGCCTTGAAAGTGGGGCAGTAGCTGTCAAAATCATCTTTCCATTCTGTGTGTGTTCATAATATCCCTGATTTTGTGGAGATAAAGCTCTCTTCCTAATTGCTTGTATATTGACCGCAAGCCTCGTCTTTCCATTAGTTTTCCGTTCAATCTTTAGTCTGCAAATGAGTCATTTTATAAACGCAAAGCATGTGAATTGTCATTCACACCGTTCAGCTATGGTTAAGTTTGCCCCACAACACGGCGAGGGGGCGGAGATCAGAGAGAGGTTAAGCTATGGTTCAGTTTGCCCCACAACACGGCGAGGGGGCGGAGATGAGAGGGAGGGGGCTCTCTATGACGAGCCGTTGCTGGAAACTACAGTGTCACACTTCTTAAAGCTGCAATCGGGCACTTTCTTTAACAAATCAAAAGTTATTTTAACCAATCTGTATGTTAATACAATATACATCTGCAGTGGAGGTGGTCTCCCTACTCTTTCATTGCTAAATGTAGACGCTGGCGTCGGGTATATACATATCACATACTGTACTGATTGATATGTAATACTGAAAAAGAAAAAATCTCTTCTATTGCAATTCAAGGCTTTAATGGGAAATCACAACGTTTCGGTCTATTAAAGGACCACTTTTCAACCTATCTTCATATAATAGGTCCTCACTAATAATCATGATAAAATGGCACGATTTTTTTCTACTCAGTCTGTGTCTCATAGGAGGGCTGTGGGCAGTTTAGAAACCGTCTTCCAGTGACATCATCATTAGGCAGATTTTCTTTTTAATGTTTAGATTTTCATTATCGTGAGAACGATGGCTTCCATTTTCGCATTGCAACTTTTCAGGACTAGAAAGCCTGCAGTTTCTATTAGCTTGTATTCCCCATCGATGATGGGCATAAAAGTGACTGTTTGTAGCTTTAACAAACAACTGCCCGACTGTGTACACTCTTAGCTTGATTAGAAGGGCTCTGTCTGAGTGCAGAACACAGCATTTAGTACAAGTAGAACAAGAGCCTTGTCTCTGCTATCACTCCCTGTCCTAATTTATACCTAATGATTTCTATGGAACTCTTCTCAACAGATCGCTGCTAAGCAGGCAGCCGCTGCTGCAACTCAGACAATCGCAGCTGCTCAGAACGCTGCTGCCTCCAACAAAAACACTCCATCCCACCAACAGCTAGTGCACAGCTGCAAGGTACGAAATCAGAATTGTGTGCCAATGTATTGTAATTGCTTGTTTTTGTCTGTGTCTGTGTGCCTGTCAACATAATAATACAAATAATGATAATGATAATGATAAACTTGATATCTATAGCATCTGTGTTTTGCATTAAAAAAGAAAACAGCTAATATCCTTAAGTAAAGCACATAATAAATCAATAAGACAGGTAAATGGAAAACAATAATGCCTTGAAATGGTGCGAAATAGTGCTACAGAAAGGCTGCTCTCTTGTGTTGCACCAAAGGTTATGTCTTATTTCTTTGACACTAATAAATAATTTCCGTATTGTATGTTCGTAACCAGGTTAGAATACATGCAGGCCAACCTGGGTGCATGTGTCTCTGGTCTGATGTACGTAACAGTCCGACACGCATTAGCCCGACACCCTACCCCAAACCCTAACCCTAATCGCACGCAGAAGCCACGGGTGAGTTTTAACCGGCCACACATGTCGGTAGCCACGAGTGATTCTTAACCGGCCACGCATGTGTCTTAACCGGCCACACATGTCGGGAGCCACGAGTGATTCTTAACCGGCCACGCATGTGTCTTAACCGGCCACACATGTCGGGAGCCACGGGTGATTCTTAACCGGCCACACATGTCGGGACTCGGGAGCCACGGGTGATTCTTAACCGGCCACACATGTGTCTTAACCGGCCACACATGTCGGGAGCCACGGGTGATTCTTAACCGGCCATGCATGTCGGGACTCGGGAGCCATGGGTGATTCTTAACCGGCCATGCATGTTGTCGCACTGTTGCAAGTCGGACTGTTACTACTGAAATGTAGTAGAGTAGAAGTAAAAGTACTGGAAAATGGAAAAACTCAAAAAAGTACAGTACTTAAGTAAATGTACTTAGTTACTTTCCACCACTGGATATATGTTCTGCCAAGGTGCTGCTTCGGTGTAACCACATTGCGTCATCATGGTCATTAAGGGTCTGACGCTGGTTTAGGTTAACTGGGTCCTTTTAAGAATCTTTCCACGTACAGTATATCACATAGCACAGTTGCCCACAATTGAATGTCAGGAGTTACCCTTATCCCATGTAGCTTTTCCTGTGGTGAGGGAGGGGCATCATGTTTGGGCTAGTGTCTGGGCTCCAGTTCTTTATCTTTCCTCACGATTTCTGTTCTCGAACTATTCAATGGGCACAGATGACAAGACAAAAGGTGACAAGACACCTGCCACCTTTGCTACTTTACAGATGCTACATTGCTACAAGAATAAAATATCCCACTTTTCCCAGGATGTATAGTCTGAGAATGAAAGTAAGCTCTTTTCACTTACACTATCCATCCAATGTTCTTTGGATGGGGGGTGTTTGTAGGTACCAGTGATGTGTGACTACTTTCTTGCTTGCTACTTGGAAGTATTTGTCCCCTCCAACCAAAAATAAAGAAACACATCCTGCCAATCCTGTTGAGTTTTGGGGCAGGAACATATGAGTGTTGTTTGCCAACCTTGTACTGCTCACCATATTCTACATTTGTTTGTTCCTGTGCCAATAGTTTGTGGTGGTCTCCATTTCGCGCACACACATATTCATTAACGTCTCAAAACTGGTCTGCAGTCGTAGCGTCGGTGATGACTGTGGTCTCTGATTATTAACTGGTGTTGAGTGGGCAGATATCTTTGGTTGTTACCTGCCAGGGGGCACAAGCATTACATTCAGTCGGCTCAGCTGGCTTCACTTGTGCTGTCTCACTTCAACTATGCCTTGCCGCTAGGCACTAGTCCATCTTTCTGAGCCTGCTGAGTTTTGCTGGGCTGCAGAAGCTTACTGACACCTGTAGTGTGTTGTGTTGTTCTAAACTCCATAGTTGAGTTTCAAGCACTTTTCTAGACGGACAATTGAGGATTCTAAATATAGAGGAGCCATTTGTCCACAGGATGGTAGTTGAATAGATTCCGTCTGTTTGTGAATAAAATAACACTGTGTGTGTGTGTGTGTGTGTGTGTGTGTGTGTGTGTGTGTGTGTGTGTGTGTGTGTGTGTGTGTGTGTGTGTGTGTGTGTGTGTGTGTGTGTGTGTGTGTGTGTGTGTGTGTGTGTGTGTGTGTGTGTGTGTGTGTGTGTGTGTGCGTGCGCGTGCGTGTGTGTGCACATGCAGGCAGTGGCAGATAACATTCCCTACCTCATCCAGGGTATGAGGAGCAGCCAGGCTCAACCCGAGGAGCTCGGTGCCCAGCTTGCCCTCATCATGGCCAGCCAGAGCTTCCTACAGGTGGTTGTCACACTCACTGGATTACAACGTTCACCTAACCCCATTTCTGTCACATGGCCAAAAGAAGATGTGTCCCTGGCTATAGTGCTTGTACAATTGCAGAATGTTAACAAACCTTTGAATGGGCTCTATGCACACAGAATAACTCTTCCTACTTCCGGGCCCCTTCCCTACTTCCTTCACAGGTGTATGATACTAGTAATTAAGGCTCTGTTCCATTTAGTGTACAGTTACAGGTCCATGTGGTTCCATTTTTACACTCTCAGAGTTACAGACCTGTATGCGGCCATTTGGAACCCACTCAAAGACACTTTGAGACCCACTGGTGCAGCAGAGTGTTTCCATGAGCCAACATGCACAATAGCAGCACCCTGACTTTGTTTGACCAGAATGGAACAGAGCCTTCATTAGTATCATCGGTAACATCTGTGAAGGAAGTAGGGAAGGGGCCCAAGTTCTTTCCAAAATGGCGTGTATGCATATAGCCCATTCCATGCCAACAAGTGTATGCTTTGCTACAGTCTTTAACTGTTTAATGTGCTGCTGTAATGTTCCTGTTTCTGTCCCCCAGCCTGGCAGTAAGATGGTCACATCTGCTAAATCAGCGGTTCCTACAGTGACTGACCAGGCTGCTGCTATGCAACTGGGCCAGTGTGCCAAGAACCTGGCTACCTGCCTGGCAGAACTCAGGACTGCCACCCAGAAGGTAAACTTATAATTTATTGGCGTAAGCTGTTTTTATTTCCTGGGTGAACTTAGAGACCACCTGATCCCTGATCACACTGAGAACGATATATACCAAAGGGCAAAACATTGTGCATTGTTTTATTCTGCTTAGTAAAGGGGTTCCTCGTGAGTAATGTGTTTGGTGTGAAACATAATGTAGGCCCATGACGCCTGTGGTCCTCTGGAGATCGACTCAGCCCTCAAAACAGTCCAGACTCTCAGAAGTGAGCTTCAGGATGCCAAGATGTCTGTCATCGATGGCCAACTCAGGCCTCTTCCTGGGGAATCAGTCAGTACAATATTAATTACAGTATTGTTCTTTTTTATTTTATTGTATTTATTTATTTATTTTAAAAGATTACAGACCTCAGTATGTTGAAATGATAGATGATGTCCTTGTCCATATAGCTGGAGAAATGTGCCCAGGACCTGGGCAGTACTTCTAAGGCTGTGGGCTCCTCTATGGCCCAACTACTGACCTGTGCTGCACAAGGCAATGAGCACTATACAGGTACGAAAACTGTAGTGTACTCAAAGAGCAGTTTCCACTAACAGGATCCAATCATTTAATATATCCATTTGTATACTCTAAGAGTGTACAACTCAGAGTGTATAAATGGATTTGGTTACATTTGTATATACAAATAACACTTAAGCGTTTTTCTGTGTACTTATATTGTTTGCAGGTCCTTTTTAGGTAGAAAAATCTGGTCATGTTAACATGTCACTGCGTTAAGTTGGAAGTGGAGATGGCAGTCAGAGGAAATCCGACAACCTGATTTAGCGGTCGTGTTATTGTTACAGCCAAACCCAGAGCCCTGAGACCGGCCTGGCTGTTTTTACCGCCCTCAATTCCAGCTCAATTGATGCTCTCCGGGAGGAGAGATTAAGACAGATTTGAATAGAGGGTTCTAACAATGAGGCCGCCCAGGCAGTGCTTGACGCTCGGGACCAGGGTGCCACACACTACTCATTAATCTTATTTTCACTAGATTTAACTTTCCATCAGCAACCGGGTCCACTCATCTGGATAATGCAATTTAATGCAATTTGCTGCTTTCCCTCTTAGCTTCATATATACGATAGGCAGCTAATAAGTGAAAGCCAGCACCCACATGGGAACACATGTGACTATATTAGCGCATTTGCATTAACAATGGAAGTGTTACAGATTGCCTTCATTATGGCACGGTTCGCTAGTGTCCTGCTGATTTGCACATTACCAACAGTATTCTAGTCAAGACTGTAATCATGCATACCATAATGTTTATATTAGTTAATCACAGGACTGCTGGTAAGAGCAGTTCTTTAAATACAAAATAGTTTATTCAGTTAGTAGGCCTACATCATTGTACTAGTACTAGCGGCTTGGACTCCTCATGCATTGAAGGAAGCATGAGGTCAGTATAGCGCCCAGGATTACAATTGACACTGGGGGAAAAATGGGTTACAAAAATTGTGGGATAAAAAATAGCCAACAGAGATATTGTTCCACAATGTAAAACACAGGAGAATGTCGACATCAGCCACCCTGAATGTTTGTCAACCATCCTGCATTGTAGAAAAATCACCCGTTCTGTATATGCCTGCGTATTGTGTATATTAGGTGTCGCTGCAAGAGAAACGGCTCAGGCCTTGAGGACGTTGGCCCAGGCAGCCAGGGGTGTGGCAGCCAGCACCAAGGAGCCCCAGGCTGCAGCTGCAATGCTGGACTCAGCCCAGTGCGTCATGGACGGCTCTGCCATGCTCATCCATGAAGCTAACCAGGCTCTGGTTCACCCAGGGGATGCCGAGAGTCAGCAGAGACTGGCACAGGTAAGCCTGGTAACTGGCAAATTTGGACAACTAAAAAACAGTGGGTGCTTTCACAATAAATGATCCTGTCTGGCCCCTCTCTCTCCTATACTGATGTGTAAGCATCTCTCCTCTCCATAACAATTATCCCCTCTTAGCAGTGCAATTTTCTCTCCTCCGTCTCTCTTGCCTTGCAGTCTTGTCTCAAGTAAAACAGTAAAACTGCTCATTTTCTGGCAGCCTTCTTGGAGATGAACATATTATTTGGCATGTGTCTGTGACAGCAGCATACATTTGTAACCCGGATTGTTGTGTGCCACTGTGCAAAATTTACATTTGCACTGTTTTCACTCACTTGCTGTTGTGTTGTGGGACTGTCTGTCTGTCGTGCATTGTCAGAATGACTTATGGTAGCACATTGAAGGAGAATTGTGCTGTGTTTTCAGGTGGCCAAAGCGGTGTCCCACTCCCTGAATAATTGTGTGAACTGCTTGCCTGGCCAGAAGGATGTGGACATGGCCCTCAGGAGTATTGGAGAGGCTAGTAAGAAGCTGCTGGTTGACACGGTGAGATTTACTGTTGCTTTATACTGGGTGGGAGTCCCTTTACATCTTTCATTATGGAGTGTTACAGGAGGATCCTTTATTATTCCTAACACAGAATTAGGCCATGTGTCCACCGGAGACCTGTAAAAATAACAGAGCTCTTTTTAGCACCAAGCTCCATCCTGTTGTCAAGTGGAAACGTTAGCCTTAGCATCAAGCATTACGTTGCTCCATATACTTGCTAGATGAATAGTCTCTTGACACGACTCCGTTCCTGCCTCTGCTTCACTCCTATTGGTTGCCGAAGCTTCGATGAGCGCTGTGGTTAATTGAAAAAGTTGAAATAGTTTCAACTTGAGAACAGGTCAGCACTAAGCACTAAAAAGACATGGCAAGTTTAAGATACACACACATTTCAACAACAGGACAATTCAAAGTCCTTTACACAAAACATTAAAATCCCGTAAAGGAAATTCAATATTGTGTTTCTAATCAGTAATCACATTATACATGTGAGAGTCATGGCTGAAAATGTAAAGATTTGGGGAACTATGTTTTACTGAATTGTGAAATAAGACCACTATTTTTTGATTAATTATTGAAATCAGTCCTGATGATGCACGATACCTACAGTGTGTCTTCAATACAAGTGATGTTTTCACTTGGCTTTCCGATAACAACACCTGGGTCCATTATTTCCGATCAATAACACCCTCAGTAGGTCCCCAGGCTAGAGTTGTATTATGTAAGACATTTTCTGGTGGAAAATGGCATCAAAAGTGATCATGAAAGTCAATAAAAGAACAAGATTTCTAGCCCGAGCCTTCATCCAGTGTCATTTTGACTATGCTTGTACCTCATGATACACTAGCATCGCCAAGCCACCCACTGAAGGCAAAACTCCACACTTTCCAAAATAAGCTTGTGAGATTGCTTCTCAACTTCCACCTCAGGTCTCACCTGGCCCCAGACCACTTCATTAGGCTAGGTGTAAGAAAGAGTTTCCCAGCTCTCAGTGGCTCTGGCTTTCAAGTTACTCAAATGAACAGTTCCCAAGTACTTCTCGAACTACTTCTCCAGACTTGCCGATGCTCATAGTGTGGGTACTGCACCAGAGGGAGTTCCTCTGACCTAGTCCATGGTCCACCGCAAGTTCAAGTCGCTTAAGGAAGAAAGAAAAATGAATGAATGAATGTTGAATGTTTAAATTCCTCATTAAGTTTTAAAGGCTGATCTAAAAACGTGGCTAAATATGTTTATACAGCATTGCAACAACTGGCCCTTGAGCTACTCCATTATACTACTGTGGCGCAGCCAGGTCAATATAAGCTCACAAAACTCTTGAAGCTACTTTTGCTGTGACACCATCGGATGACACCATGGTATGATATGACAAAGCATACTGTAACACAAAACACAGCCACACTAAGCATGTCAACATAGAGGGAATAAGGCAGAGGGCCGGGGGTAGTAAAAACAAACAACCACAACACATATATCAGCAGAAATGGGGCAGTGCTGGCCTAAAGGTTAGAGGAGCTCACTTGTTGCCGGGTGGGGGTGAACGGCCACCACTCACCCCTCCCCCAACACAGCTGGATTGCCCTTCAGCAAGGCACTGAACCCCCTCCTGCTCCAGTGGAGCTGCTCAGGAACCAACAGTTTAAGACTGTGGTTGTACTGGTTAGCTCCCAGGTTTTGTCTGGCTGTCTGTGTGTGTGTACAGAGTGTTGCTGAAAATGAGAACGTGTGCCTAGTTACTACCCTGGGTAAATAAAGAATACAAAATAAAAAAACACCAAATAAACACTATGATGACACAACACATAAAGACCCATAAGATAATCTGCTAGCGCATTCCAGCATTCAAATAAATAGGTAAACAGAACTGCATCCTCGAAAATATGCAAATATAGCATGCCTTCATGGACACGCCCCCAGCATCCAAGGCAGATGGAATACTGCATGTATTTTCACTATTTATGAAACCTAATTTTGCAATTGAAATTCTGTAATTATTACATATTATTACTGCTTCAATAGTATTGAGACAGGGGCGCCCGCTGGCCTAGCAGTTTAGGTGCATGCCACATGTAGGCTCTGTTCATGACGCATGCTGCATGTCTTTCCCCATCTCTGCCTCCCTATTTCAAGTCCGTCTTCACTGTAACTATCAATAAAGGCACAAAAGCCAAAAACAAATTGAGACTAAGTGCGAAAGAAGCACGTTAAAAAGGGACATTTGATTATATTGCAAAATAGTTATTAGAGGTTTAATAGAATAGAAAATAAGCATAAATAATAATACATTAAAATAAAACAGATCAAAAGTAAAATGACCGTGCAGCACAATAAATGAAACAAAACCTCTATAAAAGGCAGTGGCATACAGAAAGGTATTCAGCTTTGGTTTAAAAGGACAGAGTTGTGTACAGAGACAGACCTATAGTTTAAAAGGACAGAGTTGTGTACAGAGACAGACCTAGTTGTGTACAGAGACAGACCTAGTTGTGTACAGAGACAGACCTAGTTGTGTACAGAGACAGACCTAGTTGTGTACAGAGACAGACCTAGTTTTCTGGGAGTTTGTTCCAGATTTGTGGTGGATACAAAACTGAATGCTGCTTTTCCATATTTGGTTTTGACTCTTAGGACAGAAAGCAGACCTGTGGATGGTTCCTAACATAGTAAAAGGATTTCAGTATATAAACCTACTTTGAAATATAGTTTTTGGCAGACAGGAAGCCAGTGCAAAGATTTGCGAAGTGTAGTGATACGATCTACTTTATTGGTCTTAGTGAGGACTTGAACACCACCGTTATGAATCAGCTGCAGCTCTCTGATGGATGTTTTTAGGGAGGCCTGTAAAAGATACCATTACAGTCAACAGTCAAGACTAACAGTAGGTTTTAATAGCGGGCGAACAATGGCAACTCTGAGCGATACAAATCTTCTAGTGGGCATTCCTGCTGTCATTACCTACTGTATGTCCTCGTATAGGTGGTATGGTTCCGTGTGGAGGGTAAACAAAGCAACACATGGATTTTATTGGCTATTGTCGGATGATGTCGTCCAAAGATAAAATGTTTTCGTGTTTTTGAACAACGTTCGCCTCTTCGCCTACTATCGCCAGTAGTTGCCGGGTCCCATAGACAAATAACACACTTCCGGCAAATACGTCAGGCTGTCGCCCGCTGTTAAAACGTACTGTAAGAGTACTGGAAATAAATGCATGTACCCTTTTTTCCCAAATGCTGCTGAGTCATAAGTCCTTTAATTCTTGATATTCTTAAGTTGATAGTAGACGGACACACACACACACGCACGCACGCACGCACGCACGCACGCACGCGTGTTGATTACACCAACATTTTTGGCTTCAATACTCCATTACCGATTGAAGCTGAGCACATACTTTTAATCGTTCTGCATTTGCTATAAAAACAATTACTTCAGTGTTTACTTTGTTTAACTGAAGGACATTTTGGCACATCCAGTCATTGCTTTGTTCAATGCACTTACTCACTGCTTGTATTGGACTATAGTCCGGTGATATGGGAATGTGTAATATGGTTACATATTTTGTTGTTTTTCATAATCTGAGCCAGAAAGAGAAAAAAAGGTCATGTCGCTGATAGGGTTGTGCCAATAATGGAATTTCCATTATATAATGTTGTTAATATATTAAATACTTTGATTTAACATGACATTAAGAATAATTTGGCCTGGGCCATGGCTCAGTGGTCCAGGCACCTTGGCTGGTAATCCAGTCTGGCAGTGTGCCGCGGGTTCGACTCCCGATCCCGACGGCCTTTACTGCATGTCTTCCCCCCATCTCTCTCCCCATTTCCTGTCAGCCTACTGTCTGTCCCTCCATACTACTTTACTACGAAATATGTTTGAAAGTCATGGTGGTATTATGCTTCCCTTCGATGTACATACAGTAGGTAACTGTTACAGCATGAAGAAAGCCCTTCACATCTGCATTGAAGAGAAAGTCAACCTGGTCTATTCCAAATTAAATGTTGTAGTTATTATCCAGATAAAGTACAATATTATCTATAATGGGAAAGAAATACAATCATTAGATCCATTGTTGGCCAAATCCTATAGGTCCTATATCCTATATATGTCCCCCGGTGAATTACACCAAAATGTATTTCACATTAAAGTCACTGCCAGTCCAATATCAAGGGCAACGCACACTGAATTAACCTACAGTATGGTCATGTGTCTGTGTGATGCTCTAAGCATTGCAGTACAGTATCGGTCTAGCTGTTTATCCAGTGTGTCTGTCTTTGAAGCTTCCCCCCTGCAGAAAGCCTTTCCAGGAGGCCCAGACAGATCTGAACCAGTCCGCCGCTGAGCTCAATCACTCCGCAGGAGAGGTGGTCCACTCCTCGCGTGGCACCAGCGGCCAGCTGGCTGTCGCCTCTGGGAAGTTCAGCCAGGACTTTGATGAGTTCCTGGATGCCGGCATCGAGATGGCGGGCCACACTCAAGTAAGTTTTCATCACATTCGCCAAATTCTTTTTTATCCATTGCCAGGCATGTTCATTTAATTTATAGTTTCAATGAGGAAGGCCCATCAGGCCGAAACGTGCCCGTTGTCTGTCAGAGGTAAATAATGTGAAAAGGACATTTGTGTGCTGGCTATTTCTTCATTCCCTTTTAATTTATAGTGCCAGATTAAACTCTACAAAGACAGGGGTGAAATCTAAAACCTATGATTGACAAAATGACGACCCCGGGTGGTTGGTTTCCTGCAATTTTGTCACTTTGGCACCTGTGCTGCTTTGAATAATTTGCTAATTAGAGTCATTTTATGTAATTCATTTAGGCACGTGATTGTCCTCAAGAGCACTTGTGCATTCACATGTAATGAGATCGTTGATGATGTTCTTGTTCCGTTTATTTGGCTCATTAATTTGGAGAGATCGTCTGGGAGTGGAGTTGATCTAGCATGACACACAGAACTTAATCAGGTTTATAGAGGCCTGCTGTGGGAGGAAGGGGGGGGGGGGGGGGGGTTGGTGCGCTGTGCTGTTGGGGGTACTGTAGGTGAGCTGTGCTTTTGGGGGTAGGTGAGCTGTGCTGTTGGGGGTACTGTAGGTGAGCTGTGCTGTTGGGGGTAGGTGTGCTGTGCTGTTGGGGGTAGGTGCACTGTGCTGTTGGGGGTAGGTGCGCTGTGTTGTTGGGGGTACTGTAGGTGAGCTGTGCTGTTGGGGGTAGGTGCGCTGTGCTGTTGGGGGTAGGTGAGCTGTGCTGTTGGGGGTAGGTGCGCTGTGCTGTTGGGGGTAGGTGAGTTGTGCTGTTGGGGGTAGGTGCGCTGTGCTGTTGGGGGTACTGTAGGTGAGCTGTGCTGTTGGGGGTAGGTGTGCTGTGCTGTTGGGGGTAGGTGCACTGTGCTGTTGGGGGTAGGTGCGCTGTGTTGTTGGGGGTACTGTAGGTGAGCTGTGCTGTTGGGGGTAGGTGCGCTGTGCTGTTGGGGGTAGGTGAGCTGTGCTGTTGGGGGTAGGTGCGCTGTGCTGTTGGGGGTAGGTGAGTTGTGCTGTTGGGGGTAGGTGCACTGTGCTGTTGGGGGTAGGTGCGCTGTGCTGTTGGGGGTACTGTAGGTGTGCTGTGCTGTTGGGGGTACTGTAGGTGCACTGTGCTGTTGGGGGTAGGTGAGCTGTGCTGTTGGGGGTAGGTGAGCTGTGCTGTTGGGGGTACTGTTGTAGGTGTGCTGTGCTGTTGGGGGTAGGTGTGCTGTGCTGTTGGGGGTAGGTGTGCTGTGCTGTTGGGGTTACTGTAGGTGCACTGTGCTGTTGGGGGTAGGTGCACTGTGCTGTTGGGGGTAGGTGCGCTGTGCTGTTGGGGGTAGGTGCACTGTGCTGTTGGGGGTAGGTGTGCTGTGCTGTTGGGGGTAGGTGTGCTGTGCTGTTGGGGGTAGGGCCTCACTCAGACCTTTACTGCATTGCTGTATGCTTGTTGGATGAATGTTGTGTAGTGTCATGGCCGCCCCAATGCATTTCCAATGGAAGTCACATGGTTTGTAGTCCACATTTTGGACTACAAGCTGTTGTATGGCTTTCGGCTGTGTTTCGACTGTGCCCCTCCCCCTCATACAACAAAAATGTTGTGTCAAACCATGTGACTCCCATTGGAAATGCATTGGGGCGGCCATGACACTAAACAACATTCATCCAACAAGCATACAGCAATGCAGTAAAGGTCTGAGTGAGGCCTAGGGCTGAGCTCACACCTTTCATGCAATTCTGTGCTCGTTGGATGCTCGTTGGATGCATGTTGTGTTGTGTCATGGCCGCCCAATGTATTTCCAATGGAGGTCACATGGTTTGACCCAACATTGTGTTGTGTGAGGGGGAGGGGCGCAGTCGTCCGCCCCTCCCCCTCACACAACACAATGTTGGGTCAAACCATGTGACCTCCATTGGAAATGCATTGGGCCGCTGGGCGGCCATGACACAACACCCAACGAGCACAGAGAATTGCATGAAAGGTGTGAGCTCAGCCTAGGTGTGCTGTGCTGTTGGGGGTAGGTGCACTGTGCTGTTGAGACCAGTGGTGGAAAGTAACCAAGTACTTTTTTAATTTTGGTGTATTTTATACTTTACTTCAGTATTTCCAATAGGGCTGAAGTCGTTAGTATATGTTTTGTAATAATAATCAAAATCTACAAAATATCTAGTAACTAAAGTTGTCAAATAATTGTAGTGAAGTAAAAGTACAATATTTGCCTCTGAAATGTAGTGGAGTAGAAGTAAAAGTATTGGAAATTGGAAATACTCAAGTAAAGTACAACAAATACCTGAAAATGGTACTCAAGTACAGTACTTAAGTAAATGTACTTGGTTACTTTACACCACTGTGGGACACATAAAAAGCGCACACTCCCCCACAATACCCCCGACATCGTTCCTAAACATATTTCCAATTACGTACATCTCCAGACAATTTGACCATGTTTTACCATACTGCTAATTATCCAGCGTATTGAAGACAGCTGCATTATCTCTGTCCCCCTTTGGCATGTGCAGAGCCAGGACGACCAGATCCAAGTCATTGGTAATCTGAAGAACATCTCTATGGCATCCAGTAAGCTGTTGCTGGCTGCCAAGTCTCTGTCTGTGGATCCTGGTGCAGCCAATGCCAAGAATCTGCTAGCTGTGGCTGCAAGGTGAGACAATGTTGCAGATAGAAACCAGTCACTTAAGCCTCTTCGACAAACCGAAAAGCCATTTGTGTTGAGCATGTCCTTCAGTATGTGCTAATAAACGGAACCCTTTTTTCTTTTTCTTTTTTCATTCAGTTTTGAGTCTCTTGAGAGTCATTAAATATTCACATTTAATACTTAAATGTCATAAAACCTCTCTCTGCTGCCACTTGGATGCTGAAGGGAGAATCCCCACCTCCACTCATCCCTGGTGAAGAGAAGCCAGGCAGCCTCGTCCCGCAGGGCTTTGGGCCTGACTGAATTCTCTCTGTCTAATTAGGAAGATGGAAGCCTTGGCTGCAGCCTGCCTGTGCTCAGCAAGGCTGAACATAAACTCAACGCAGCTCCGGCACTTCCTCTGCACCGTTAGACTGTCACAGAGAGAGGCGGAGAGAGAGGACAGCAATAGCCATAGTTTTGTGTAGCTGATATCTGCATGTGCGCGTGCATGTGTGCGCAGATGCGAGTGTGTTTGATAGGCATGTGTATAAGCAAAGGCAGGTTGTGTTTGCATGCAGAGAGACGTGAGAAAAATAGCAATGTGATTGCCCCATGTGTTTCAGAGCGGTGACAGAGAGCATTAACCAGTTGATCACACTGTGTACCCAGCAAGCAGCGGGACAGAAGGAGTGTGACAATGCCTTGAGGGAGCTAGAGGTAGCCGTCCCCACACACACACACACACACACACACACACACACACACACACACACACACACACACACACACACACACACACACACACACACACACACACACACACACACACACACACACACACACACACACACACACACACACACACGCAGTACTACTCCTTACCTCTTCAGGTCAGTCAATATCCCTGTTAGATCTGTAGTCTTTACAAACATGACATGGATGTTCTTCTCCCTGAATTGATGTACTCACTGTTGCCATTCCTTCTCTGATTGATGTTGCCGTGGCATTCAAAAAGACATGCCCATTCATTTGTCCTGTTGCCATTGGGGTTTCGTATCGACAATGTTTCCGCACACACTGTGGTACTCTGTCTCCATGGGAAATAATTAGCCAGTCATTTACTTCCGCCGAGGCCCAAGGCCCTTCAGCTCACGCCCCCATCGTCTACCCACGGACTGACATTTATCACCGGCTCTCTCTGTTCTATCTCACCATCAGCAGAGAGAACACGGTCGGACTTTTTAATGGCCATCACTAACGCTGCCCTAATGACACTTGTGCTGTTGCAGAGAACATTTTGACATGCAGTAGCCCTTCTCTCTTTGACATGCAGTAGCCCTTCTCTCTCATGTATCCGGGCTGTTCCAAAATAACTGAAACTGAAGAAAGGAATCTGAAGAATACCATGTCTCACAACATAAAAATATGATCAAACCTGTTTGGTTCATAAATGAGAAGCATTTTACCATTGTAAATCTGAAATGAAGAATCCACTGTGGTGTGTGCATGGGGGTTTAACGTTTCTACCTTCTCCCACTGCATGCACCCAGGCTGTCAGAGGGCTCCTAGACAACCCCAACGAGCCTGTCAGCGAGCTGTCCTACTTCGACTGCATTGAGAGCGTCATGGAGAACTCAAAGGTACAGCGGGCTTTGGCCATGTGTTGTCACTGTCAGAGAAATAGTTCATATACCGGTTAATTAGCAGCTGAAGTTTGACTTCTTTCCCGTTTCCTCGTGTTTTCCACATGTCCTCAGGTCCTAGGAGAGTCAATGGCAGGCATTTCTCAGCACTGCAGGACAGGCGATGTGCCGTCATTCGGCGACAGTGTGGCCGTGGCCTCCAAAGCCCTGTGTGGGCTGACGGAGGCTGCAGGGCAGGTGAGTCACTATGATCTCCTCTCTCTACTGCTCTCCTCTCCTTATCAGCCTCATTACAATACAGTCAGTGGCGTATCCAGGAATTAAGTTTTGGGCAGGCAAGATGTGTTAATTGTCGTCTCCCCGCGCACAATCGTAGCACTAAAGGTTTTCAAAGAGATATACCTGCCAGATGAGTAGGATACAAAGGCTGAAAGGCATGCATTACATTCCAATGGGTGATTGAGGGTCGCGCTCTACCGCAACAGCCAATCAGCTGTCCATTAATAGTTCTCAGGTCTTGTTTTTGTCCTCTTTTTTTCTCATTGTATGGATTTTGGCCAGGCCAGAAATGGATTTGGACAGGCGGACGCCTGCCCTCGCCTTATTGTAGATATCTGAATACAGTACCTCTGCTATTCTCCCATATTAGCCTGGCCCAGCCAGTGTGCTTTCTGGTCTAGAGGGGCGGGTCGTGCTTGAGCGCAGGCCCCTGCCCCCCTCCACCCCTCCCCTCACTGGTAGAAAACAGTGGAGAAAACTAACGTCACCATATTTCGAGCGACGCCCCTCTGCACTGTAGTTCATTCCCACTCCTAGACCAGGAAATGTGTCTCGTTCCCCCAGGCTTTCATTTTTGAGCCGAATGCGAACGGAAATAAAAGCCTGGGTACCGAGGCTACTCCCATATTGGTTTATCCCCAATGGTGTAACTAAGTACTTTTACTCAAGTACTGTACTTAAGTACAATTTTGAGGTATATTTACTTGACTGGAGTATTTCCAATTTCTAATACTTTTACTTCTACTGCACTACATCTTAGAGGCAAAAAATGTACTTTTACTCCACTACAATTATTTCAAAACCTTTGTTGCTATTTACTTTATAGATCTAGTCGCTATGCGACGCATTGTGAGCTTGTAGATCTGCTATTTTCAAAAGATTGTTATACATTTGAAAACTTGAAATGGGACATTCTGCATAGTGAGTACTTTCTCCTACTGACTTTTGTACTTTTACTCAACTACATTTCGAATTCCAGACTTTTACTTGCAACGGAGTAGTTCTACATTGCAGTATTGATACTTTTACTTAAGTAAAACAATTGAGTACTTTTTCCACCACTGGTCTCAAGACTAGATGCATAACATACCTCTGTTCTCCAGCTTCTCCTCTTGAGGCAGGTATGCACAAGTTACTTTAGTTACAAATCCGTATCGCCCTTAAAAAAACGCTGCTAAATTATAATATAGTATGCACTTTACACCTTTGTGCATGTATGTTTTTAAATGCTTTGTTTCCTAATGTAAGCTACTGTTTGCTTGTTTTGTTATATGTTTTAATGTGGGGACTGCGGATGAAGATTAGCATTTTTGCTAAATCCGGTGTATTTACATTGCATTTATGTAATGTTCATTAATATGCATTGTCCCGTCTAAATAAACAAATAAAGTAAAGTAAAACTAGAGTAACCTGCACCCTTCCTCTTGTCTTGCAGGCCTCGTATCTGGTCGGTGTTTCTGATCCAAATAGCCAGTCGGGTCAAGAAGGGCTGGTTGACCCCATCCAGTTTGCACGGGCCAACCAGGCTATACAGATGGCTTGTCAGAACCTAGTGGACCCGGCCAGCAGTCCGTCACAGGTGAGAAAGCTCATCTGTGATGTTTGAACATTAAATGGAAATTTAACAGCAGACGGCTATAGGAACTATATAATGTCTACTGTTCTGTGACTTCTATCAAATGGCTTGTTACGTTTGAATACCATTAACGTCAGCCTAAAGCATCAAGAGAAATTATGATACCTTTCCCAGCTGTTGTTCATGTCTTATTTTCACGTGATCTTGTTTTGTAAGGGACACACCGGTTACCATAAAATGATTTCGATAACCGTATTGGCTCACCGAGCATGATCTCTTGTGTAGTATATTAGGTTGTAGTAGTTTGTTTAACTCATTTGTCTGTGTTCATTTGTTAGGTCCTGTCTTCAGCAACGATTGTAGCCAAGCATACCTCAGCCCTCTGTAACGCCTGCCGCCTAGCCTCCTCCAAAACCTCCAACCCTGTAGCTAGGAGACAGTTTGTCCAGTCAGCAAAAGAAGTGGCCAACACCACAGCCAACCTTGTCAAAACCATCAAGGTAAGTAACCCCCATATGAATAATGAATATACATCCATGTTTGACCCATTTACTTCCTTGACCAGGGTCCCCCAGGGATATACTTGGTTCTACTATACTACTATACTTATTCCTTCTTTAGTCTACGCCAAATCTCTTTGCTCACAATGCATTACATTGCAACGCCCTGTAGATCTGCTAATTTCACCAAATTCTTCACCTATTTTTGCTTTATAATGTGTGGTTAAAGTACATTGTAATACAATATTCTGTGTTGATGACTTAAAACTGCTTTCAGGCCTTAGATGGGGATTTTTCAGAGGAGAACAGAAACAGGTGCCATGTAGCGACAAGCCCCCTCCTTCAAGCGGTGGAGAACCTGTCCACGTTTGCCAACAACCCTGAGTTTGCTAGCATCCCTGCACAGATAAGCAATGAGGTACGTACGTACAGCATGTGAGCATGTGCTGGGGTTATGTTTCAAAAGTCCTACTTTTTGTATACACTGTCACATACTTAGTGTTAATTTAACTCAGAGAGCATTAAACTTGACCCATAAACCTAACTATACTGAGCATGTAGTATACAGTATAATTGATGGATACAATTAATCTTTTATTGAAAGCATGGTGTATTAAATATTTGCTTGGTTCATTATTTTCTTCATGAAACATCTCAAAGCTACTTCTCAAAGAGATTTCATGAATATATTTGGGAATGCTGTAGTCAGTCTCCTTGAAACAGTGGTCCAGATACCGTGCCAGCACCAGCAGTAGATTTACGGAAGCTGGGGGTGATTGGATTGATGTGCAATGTTATACTCTTTTTCTTCTAAAGTCAAGAAAGGCTCATGGAGAAACCGGATGGATTTTTATTTTTACAATCTGAGCGGAACAGTCCTCATTTACTTCCAAAAGCTTCATGGCTATAATCTATTGGAGGGCAGTGTTTAACGACACTCTCTCTCAGAACAGCTGCTCTAATCTTCAGCTTGTTAATCTAATTGTCAGGGAAGGCTTTGGCTCGGATCATAAAGACTGAAGGTGTTTCTCCCAGCCTTTCTAACCGTAAACCTTTCCTTTGATATTGATATTTCCCAATAAAACACTGTTACACCTCAGTGGTTATAGCATCTCTATTGATTGATTGATTGATTGATTGATTGATTGATTGATTGACTGACTGACTGACTGATTAATGTTGTTATACAGAAATGCATAATTACATTGCATATTTGTACATATCTGCCAAAAGTATAAAACACTAAAAAGCTTGAGAGCTGCTCTTGAGTGTAAAAGTTTGTGTAAAATGAGGTTCATGTGTTGGTTTTAATCAGTACTTCCCAAATGGTATGATTTTGTGACAACAACCACACATTATGATACATGTTTTAATTTGCTAAATCATTACTTTGTGTGTAGTCACTTCCAAAAACAGAGAACAATTCTATTCCCTAAAAATATTTTAACCACTTTCTGTCTCTACGTCGTTATGGGCAAAATTTGCTTATCTACAAGCTGACAACACTGAGGGATAAGAGTGATGCACAGATTTGAATACAGGTGTGCCTTGACATTTTGACTTGCCCTTTGGTCTGCCTTGGGCACAAAGCATTTGAATACTACAACTTTATTGAGCCTTACAATTTGCAATTTAGGCATTTTAGGGGACTTATAGTAAGCAGGAACAATACTTAGAAATAGTCATCAAGAATCATAAGCAAGCTAAGAACCTAATATCTGTCTAACAGTAGAATATCTGTACAGTGAAGCTATGAGTATACATTATAGAGTGCTATGTGCTACGTCTACATAAAATGCTAACTTATAAATCTAATAAAATGCTAAATCATGAATCTAAATTACATAAGTTTAGCCTCGAGGCTAGTGTAAGTGCTATGGCAAGTGCTACGGGCCAAGATGGAGTCTGAAGAGGTGCTCTGCAGGCTGAGCTGCTCATTGATCTGTTCTTGTTCTGCCCCCAACCAGGGCTCAGCGGCTCAAGAGCCCATCGTGCGTTCGGCCTGGTCCATGCTGGACAGCTCGTCCCTCCTCCTGGAAACGGCGCGCTCACTGGTACTCAACCCTAAAGACCCGCCCACCTGGTCAATACTGGCTGGACATTCGCGGACGGTGTCTGACTCCATCAAGAGTCTCATCACGTCCATTAGGTAATCCGCTCTGAACCTGGCCACTGTAGAATTACCCAGAAGAAGTTCATGATGAAGTCTATTACAGCTTGGTTTCTTGAGCATGTGGGGTTTCGTTCTGTGCCAAGCTGCTCCGACTTAAGCGATAAATTGCCATGGTAATTTATGGCTGCTGAGATTCCCTCTGACTTTGTAATAAAAAGCCAGTGAACACTGACTGTATAGCAGAGATAAAGAGAGGAGTGCATATTCTGCCATGGAAAAGCAACTACGCAGCTGCTTAAATATATATATTTTTTTATTTTACCGAGGTATCGTCCCTCCTGCTGTGCATAACACAAGTATCGTCTCTGTTCATTATCACCCTCCAATTATTGTACGTGCATTCACACGGCAGCTAAGTCCTGCTGTAACCTTGCGTTCATTCTCCCTCTAATGAACAGCTGCCTCCAAATGTCACATGGACTATTATATTCCCTCGTCTTAGCACTCATAGCCGTCATTCTTCTTTGCTTTGTTGACAGGGACAAGGCACCGGGGCAGAGAGAATGCGACTACTCCATCGACAACATCAATACATGTATCCGGGACATTGAGCATGCCTCGCTAGCCGCTGTGGGCCAGACCTTGCCCTGCAGAGACGACATCTCGATGGAAGTGAGTTCAGAGAAGCCGCCTGCAGAGAAGTACTACATCTCAGCTGCTTTTTCTTTAAATGTTCCGAGTTCTACTATAATTATCTGCTGACATATCCCACCAGGCTCTCCAAGACCTGCTGACATCCTCGGTGCAGGAGATTGGTCACCTGATTGATCCCATCTCCACGGCAGCGCGAGGTGAAGCCGCCATGCTCGGCCACAAGGTACCAGTCCGCGTATATTCCATCATCCCTCCCGTCTTTAGAGAGCCCCTGTTTATGATAGCCGATGAGCGAGTTCTGCCTTTGTCTCTCAGTCCGTTCTGGTAAATAAAACATTTCTTACCCCCAGGTAACCCAACTAGCCAGTTACTTTGAGCCACTCATTGTGGCATCTGTGGGCCTGGCCTCTAAGCTCCATGACCACCAGCAACAGATGACCATACTGGACCAGACAAAGACCCTGTCTGAGTCCGCCCTGCAGATGCTTTATGCTGCCAAGGAGGGAGGGGGAAACCCAAAGGTAGACAGAATTGAGCAGTTATGCTTATTTGAATTCCAGAACAATGCCTACTGTAGCATGAGCTTACAGCTGTCTCACACTGTGTCATTGAGTATTGTTTTGTGCCTAGCGTCTGTCACTTGATTGCACCACTTTGCCTCAACTCAGTGATCTCACTGTCACTCTCCGCATGTGTGGAAGTGCATGTACTGTGGTTCTTATACCAGCTGTGTGTGTTTGGAGATATGCTTCTGATTCTGATGGTTGGCTGAATTCTCAGGCTTGCCACACCCACGACGCCATCTCTGAGGCTGCCCAGCTGATGAAGGAGGCTGTTGATGACATCATGGTGACTTTGAATGAAGCAGCTAGCGAGGGGGGCATGGTTGGAGGAATGGTGGAGTCCATTGCTGAGTCCTTAGGCAGGGTGAGTTAGGGTGTGCGTGTGTGTGTGCGTGCATGTGTGCGTGCGTGCGTGCGTGTGTGCGTGCATGTGTGCGTGCGTGCGTGCGTGCGTGCGTGCGTGCGTGCGTGCGTGCGTGCGTGCGTGCGTGCGTGCGTGCGCATATTTGCATGTATCCGTGTGTCAGAGATGGGGACTCGAGTAAACACTGCAGCACTGACATTCTTTCTGAATCGATACAAAGAAAAACAAAATAAACCATGGTGTCATATTGGAGATAGCTAGGGCTTCTTTAAACAAACATTTACAGCTTATATTTTAGCGACATGCTCCAAATCAGTTCCTGACTGTACGATAAGGTCAGCTGTAGATCTAGATTCAGACACCTCATTTCTAAATATGAGCAAGAATCGTGCAGCACTAGTTGGCTGTCCAATTTGCTACAAGAGAGACTCTAAGAGAGGTTTACAGTAAGTCAAGCACTTTGATGTTGTCTGTTTATAGCCACAGTAGTTAGCTCCAGGTGCCACATTTTGAATGTACGTTAGTAATGTTCAGTAACTACAGACTAAAGACAATAACTATTTTCATGGAAAAAAATTGAATCGTGATCTCAATTCTTGTGGAGGAAACTTGTGCAGCACTAGTGTGCAGATAACACAATCCTGATGGTTTTGAGTGATTTTCAGTTTGAAACGCTTATTATCCTTATCTTGACAGTTGTAAGACAAAGCATGCTGTCCCTTTAAGATTGATGCCAGGGGGATTGTGCTGAAGAGCACGTCCTAAGTGACATTCATTAGTCAAATAGATGACAAGTGTTAAGTCCTCAGCCCACTGCTGATGTCAGCTGTCATTCAGCCTACTGGGTGATGTGCCGATGTGCTGATGGTCCTGCAGATAATTGAAGGTGACGTGCACATCGTCAGATACCCATGCTGAGATCAGATATAACTCTCAGTTTCATTCTCCCCTCTTTCCATACATATTTGTTCATGTTGATGCTAAGGATAGCTTGTCAACCTACCTGAGAATGCTATTAATAGCGAAGCAAATCAAAATGGTGGCCAACTGCTTCCCATAAACGACATACACTGGAGTTATTAAAGCCTGGCTTAAAGACTGACGCCAGGGTTTTTTTTTTACCTCCACAGTTGGATGAGGGAACTCCTCCCGAGCCAGCGGGCTCATTCGTGGACTACCAAACCACCATGGTGAAGTTCTCCAAGGCCATCGCCATCACCGCACAAGAGATGGTGAGCACTGAGCAGAACGGTCGGCTATGCTATACACGCCTTGATGTGCTTGTCATCACATTGTGTCAACATGCTTAATGGGCCCTGTGCTGATCTTGTACGCTCTGTGCCACACCAGATGACAAAGTCGGTGACCTGCCCGGAGGAACTGGGTGGCCTTGCCTCGCAGGTGACAGTGGACTATGGACAGCTGGCTCACCAGGGACGTCTGGCAGCTGCCACCGCAGAACCAGAGGAGGTGAGAACGCATGCTCTCATCATGGCTTACGGGTGAAAACCAGTGAAAGTAACAGAATCAGTGTGATTATGTTGTAGTTTACTTTCACTGCTAGTGCAGTGTCTCTGAAATTCCTGTCTGACACATCAGCTAATCCTTTTTTATCTCTTATTTTTTCCAAAAGAGTACTCTGATGTTTTCACACAGGCATCAGATATGTGCCAGTCTTTGATAGAACGCACCTTCCTCAAGGCTGCTTTTTCGACAGCTCGAGATAAAAAAAGGGATATACTATCCTCACCGCCTCCACATCCATCCACTCAGCACCCACATAGTCTGCCTTAAAGGCTTGTCTGCGAGTTGCAGAGGACGGTGCCAGCTTGTGTAAAAACAAAGCCATAATAAGCGGACACAGCTCTTATCAATATCTTGTACATAACACACTGCCTGAAGCCCAGCTGGTTACCATAGCGACATTGTACCTCTACAAGGCTAAAATGCGTATAATGAAGTGCCACCCACCCGTGAATCTCAGGCAGGAAATTAAAGGTGTAGTGCCACCATTGCTGGTGCTGGAAATCAGTTTTCCTTCCACCCCGGGGCTGATAATAATAAGAGGCTCGTCAGCTCAGGACATGATTGCCGCTGTCTGGTGCATGGGGCGCGGAGATGGGACAATTGTGTGCACTGGCAGTTAACTGGTGACCGGCTGGTTGTGTGTCGTACAGGTGGCGTTCCAGATAAAGGTGCGGGTGCAGGAGCTGGGCCACGGCTGCATCTACCTGGTCCAGAAGGCTGGAGCGCTGCAGATCAGCCCTACCGACAGCTTCTCCAAGAGGGAGCTCATTGAGTGTGCCCGCGCCGTCACAGAGAAGGTAAGCTGCTCGTAGCAGAAGAAAGTGCCAGAGATTTCTCAAAAGCTTGCACACACACAAAAGCCCTTTCATGTTTTTTTTATATTCTCCCAACTGCACTTGGCTGTCATATTAAGCATTCAGCATCACACTTGTCTTCTCCGGTGTTTTTTGAGGCAAAGTGAAAGCACAGCATCAAGTCAGCATTCGGAGGTATTTTGTGCTTTGCACTGTGTTTCAAATGAAGTGATGAAGGACACGTTGTAATAGGTTTTCTCGCAGTCCGTCAATATTATGTCTCTTTGTATTGTGGAAAATGTGTTAAAAGTTGTGCAGGTGACAGGGAAACTGCATGCCCATTCTTTCCAGAACCACGTCTGTGCCATCAAATCCCAATTAGCCGTAACCACTTAGCCACAACACAATTTATAAAATTATTTCAAAAATAGCCAACAACCTCTGCTTTTCTTTTTTTAAAGGTTGCTCTGTACATTTTTATTTGGGTCCAAAGCCCTTGCCAGCTGCCTCTTTTACTTGTCATTTTTACTGGCATCCCGGTTTATGTAGCCTACAGGTCCTGGCATAGCAAGTAAATCCACTCCATAACATTTTTTTTTGCTAATTTTGTGTTTAGTGTTTTATTGTTGTTTTTCCCCAACTTTTTTCTTAGCTTATGCTTCAAGAGCACATTTTCCTGATGACATTAGGGCAGTGGATTTAGACCTGATGTCCCTGCTGTGACCCTGGTAATCACTGCTGCCACCGCTCACTCATGCTTGGCTGGCGCATGATTGGATTCATGGCTCATATCAGACTTGAATAATTTGTGGCCTCATGCGTATGGATTTCTGAACCTTGCGCCTCACTGGAATGCACCTCTCCAGGGCTTTCTGTTTGTTTGTGTGGCGGGATGGGGGCAGACGGGGGCGTGATTTGCAGAGTCATACTCATTGGCCTAATGTGATTGTTTGTGCGGCAGAGTCTGGGCCTAATGCCTGGTTTGCCCCGCCCTATTCCGCCGTCGCCGAGCTTGCTCAGATCGCACACCAGCGACTATTGATGGCATGATGTGAATATCGTCGTTGTCGGGTGGAAACCTGCTGTGTGTCCAAGACTGTTGTCAAGAAATGAAAAAATGAAAATCTGCTCCAGTCGATCTAATGGATTTATAATATCTGGACACATGCTCTAATACATTCATTGGTCGGTGTCTCTATTTTGGGCATGTCAATATAGGTGAAATGTTTCAAAAATATTCCAAACTAGTGAAAATAGCAGATCTACAAGCTCACAACTCACAACTACTGTAAGTGGTTAAATAATTAAAAGTGGTTAAATAATTTCTCAGTGTGACCATTAGGATTATAAAAATAAGCAGTCATCAGCATCATGAAACATGTACGGCTCAGTGTCTATACTGTTCGTGACATGTTTTCCTCACACCATCTTGCAGCTTTTGTGTGAGTTTGTACAGTCAGTAGGTCCCAGCTGTCTGCATGTGGAACAGTAGTGGAAGAAAAAGTACTGAGATATTTGACTTACTTATACTTTGTTAAGTAGGGATGGGAATTGATTCGATATTGCCTTTATTCTGCTTATCGCCTGATTCTTTATGCCCTTATTGATTCATTTTATATCAATATCGTAGATATGGATCATGAGACTAGGTTTTTACATATCATAATAATGATATTGTGTCTTTTCCTAATGTAATTGTATGAACTTATCTAGCTGTTCTATTATGCCATCAAAATCAAATATTTTTTTCTTTCATTTATTTTATTTTCTTTCTCTTTTCTTTTTTTGACTGACACAAAGACAGAGATTTCATGCAATTTTAGTTTGATAGTCCAGCCCTAATTTTAACATGTCAAAATAAATTACTTTTCCTTTTCAGAAATATAATGTGTTCAACACTTTATTGAAGCTGGTAACGGTGCAGCTCACTGTAATGATTGTATGTTGCTGGGTAGTTTAACCTACCAAAATATATGATAATTTATTAGGTGATTCATAATTTGAACAAAAAATCTAAATCTGCAATGTAGCTATAGTAACTAAATCTGTAAAATAAATGGAAATACTCAAATAATGTACAGGAACCTCTTTAGTTACAATTTACAATGTAGGCATTTAGTGAGCGATTTACAGTAAGCAAGAACAACACATGGTAATACATCAAATACATAGAAAATAGAAATAGAGGGTATGCGCATGCTTAAAGTGAATGGCACATCGAGTGGCAAAGCAACATGCAAAGTGAGTTTAACATTGTTTAACGTTGTTTAATGCAATCAGATAGGACTTTTCTGTTTGGATGCATGGGTTGTCAAGGCCAGAAAGTAGATTTTTGCCACTCAGTAGGCATTCCTGCATAACTTCCGGCTTTGATGATGATGTCACGTGCATACCCTCTATAGTCATCAAGAAGCATAAGCAAGCTAAGAACCCAGCATCTGTCTAACAGTAGAATATATCTATACAGTGAAGCTATGAGTAATTCACTATAGAGTGCTATGTCTACATAAAATACTATGTAAAAAATACTATGTTCAGACTACAGTGGAAGTGATTGGGAGTGATTGACGTACAGTACTTGACATTCCACCAGTGATGTGGCACACTGTGCTCTGCTCTTCTTGCAGGTGTCCTTGGTGCTGTCAGCACTTCAGGCAGGGAACAAAGGCACCCAGGCCTGCATCACGGCTGGCAGCGCTGTCTCTGGCATCATCGCTGACCTGGACACCACCATCATGTTTGCCTCTGCCGGAACACTCAACGCAGAGAACGAGGAGTCCTTTGCCGATCACAGGTGCAATGAACCTTGCCACAACGACAAACATGTTTCTCAACATGGGGTCCCTATAGGGGCTCCAAGGAGTCCCCAGCTAAATGATGGATAGTTAGGAACCAAATAACAATATACCAAATAAGGCACATCGGTACCGCATTTTTTTGCGCCCCGCCGCTAGGGGACGTTGTTTGCTATGGACCCCATCACCCCAACGTATACTCGGTTTATATAATGATTGAGCCCCACGGCATCTTTTAACATTGGTCCGGTTGCTATGGCAACGCCCCGTCACCACCAGCTATGGGACGTTAAAACAGACAGACAGACACTTTATTGATCCCCGAGGGGACATTCATGATCCCATAGCTCATACTGGCATACAATAAGGTTAAAAACACATCACAAAAAGAGGAGGGCACAGGTTAAAATTGAGAGGAGACAAATATATTATGTATAAGCATAAAAAGCATTAAAAAAGGTGTCACTGGGGATTATAATCATTTGTTATTGCACATAGACCCATAAATAACTACAACTAACAGCCAATAGTCCAGTTCATAGGCCATAGGACATGTTGACCATTGTTTGATCAAATTTGGCCAAAAAAGTCAAAATATGCCAGAGCAGAGCTGGACGATTGAAAAATTGCTGTTATTAACTTGGACGCCAGGGGGCGGTAGATGCTTTAGGTACAGTAGCAGGTGCTAGCCTGAGCGAAGAAGGGGCGGTCTTTGTTGTTTTGGTGGAAGTGAAACTAATCGAAACCCCCGGCTTTGCCCAACGAGGCCTACTAGCGATGCGATCAGTGTTTTCATTAGTGGGAGGTTGGATTAATGATTTAATTTCCTATTTCATCTCATCTTGATCCATAATGTCAATAAAGACAGCGTGCATGCGTGTGCAGGCAGGGATTTGGGCTTTTTTACGTGGATGCTAGTGGTGCCTAGCAACAAAGCTAAAAGAAAAAGCTATATATTTTTGTATTATTAATTAATCAAAATCTCGTTCTCTCGGGCATGGCTACCTGGACAAAGGTAGTTTAATCTCGTCCTCTCTGCATGGCGTTGAAACTGTTAAATAACCCTACCTTCTGCTTAGCAAAGCAATGCTGGCAGTGTGTGGAGTGTGACTTTGGAGCAGACTGTGACTGAACAACTTCCCCAATCCCTCAGGGAGAGCATCTTGAAGACAGCCAAGGCGCTGGTAGAAGATACCAAGCTGCTGGTGGCTGGAGCCGCATCCAGCCAGGACAGGCTGGCCCAGGCCGCCCAGTCTTCAGCCAAGACCATCACCCAGCTCACTGAGGTGGTCAAGATGGGAGCGACAAGCATGGGCTCAGAGGACCCCGAGACACAGGTGAACACGCTGATGGTAGTTTATGAACGCGTTCATTGAAAAAGTCTCGGTGGAAATATCCTGTCTGATCCTCCAATACCCGGAATTCACTGTGAGGGCTTGGTTCTCCAGAGGTTCTTGAGGTCTCATGCCCCCTAGTGTCAACGGCCTTACTAGTCCTTAGAAAGGGGGATGGTTGTAGTTTGGAATATCAGTGTGTGTGTGTGTGTGTGTGTGTGTGTGTGTGTTTGTGTGTGTGTGTGTGTGTGTGTGTGTGTGTGTGTGTGTGTGTGTGTGTGTGTGTGTGTGTGTGTGTGTGTGTGTGTGTGTGTGTGTGTGTGTGTGTGTGTGTGTGTGTGTGTGTGTGTGTGTGTGTGTGTCAAAGTTGTGTTTTATTCCAGTTGTTTTTGGTTGAGTGGCATACAAGTTTAGAGAAATACAATAATAAGTACTACAAGTGCAAACACAGTGAGCAGGGCTGAGCATGACCTAAAATCACACCCGTGTGAACTGAGTGGTGTAAGGTCTTATATAGACTGTTCAGCTGTGGTCTGACGTAATGTCTGACGTAATGAAATCACACCCGTGTGAAATGGGTAACCATAGCAACCATGCTAATTTTTTGGTACGAACAGACAGACAGACAAACTAACAAAGCCAGTTGTAGGAGTGGTTTACACCACTCAAAAATCCACACTTAATGTTGAAACTGATACCTTAATTATCAAAAGAAAACCTACCTATCTGACTACTCTAACCTTCTACCTAATTCAAAACAAAAATACAGTGTGAGGAACCTGCTTGTCTACCTGGTGGAGTGGAAATGTGCTATGGGACAATACCTACTATACCTGCTCTTGACCACAATACAATATGCACTATAAACGATGTGTAGCAACTCTTAAGAGGTTTCACTCAATGAATTAATGGGTTAAGGCACTATTCCTCTCCTGCACGTTGGGCACGCTGTCACTATACTCTAGCCAGAGTTGAACTGAAGGACAGCGGCCAGGAGTGTAGTCTTCAGGGTTACTTTATGCTGTCAGGTGGACTCAGGTGGAGGAGCCGGTTGGATGCTCTGGTGAGCACACACTAGTTCTCTACAGCCACTTTTTTTTTTACATCTAACTACTTACTTTGTGCTAGAAATCTGGTTCAAACTTCAACATGTTCAGCTTTATGCAGTTATTTTTCTTTTCACAAATGTAAAAGTTTTTGCATGAGGAAGAGTCAGATCTTTCTAGGTTCACCCAGTTGAATGCTAACAACGCATTCAAACCTCGGCCGCTAAATACGGGTTTTGACCACATGTACAGTATATTAGTGCAGTACTGTACTGCTTGTTTTCAATATTGTATGTCTTTCTAATGTCCATCATTTAGATTTCTTCGTCATTCAACCCTGCACCTGTGTGCACCGATGAAGCTTTTTATCCCTTTGTTACCCATATAAATTATTATCATCTAGAATTAGCCCTCTACAATGGATGTCCTCTATCATTCCACAGACACTGGGGGTTAGATTCTCTTTGTAATTGCAGTCTGCTTCCTCTCTCTCCCCTGTGTGTAAGCCTCTATCTCTGCCCTCCTCTCAGACACAAGTATCATGGCTCTAGGTGGAAGTGATAAGCTCCACACTGTTAAATCCTGTCCCCGGGGTGCTGCTGATAAACCTATACTCTGGCTATTGTGGCCGTATTGATTCCAGCTCTATGTCCCCCAGGTGGTTCTGATAAACGCGGTGCGGGACGTGGCCAAGGCTCTGGCCGAGCTCATCGGCGCCACCAAGTGCGCGGCGGGCAAGCCGCCCGACGATCCGTCCATGTACCAGCTGAAGAGCGCTGCCAAGGTAAGGAACGAGACAAGTCTCAAATTGAAAGGATTGTAACATGCAGGTTTAGATACTGTATGTGTATTGTCACTTGGGGGTTTATTTTCTCATTGAGGTACAGTATATGGGGGTATGTGTGGATGTATGCCTTGGTACTTATCTCTTTGTGTGACAGCTACATGTTTGGCATGGCATCGTTCATGCAATGTCTCACAAAGCACAAAGCATGACATTGTCGAACACAACGATGTGACAGTGACAGTCCTTATCTGGGTGGTTTTAGCGTTCTCTCATTCTGTCAGCTCTGCACAGGAGCTGCACTAGTGTCACTAAGGATGAGTGTGTGTGTGCGTGCGTGCGTGCGTGCGTGCGTGCGTGCGTGCGTGCGTGCGTGCGTGCGTGCGTGCGTGCGTGCGTGCGTGCGCATACACAAGACTGCAAGACATGCATGCAGTACTTGTACCTGCAGTGTGCACGTGGTGATTTGACTCTGCTTTGAATCTTTAGATTTGAGCTGACACTTTTAACTAAAGCTCAGCCAAACATTCCCTCTCTGTCCTTGTCCGTGGTCATGACAACCCCCTCCATCTCCATGGACGAATTGTCACATGAAACAGCTGCTTAGCACTAAAAACAGACACAGCCAGAAGCCAGACTTTTTATGTTTTGATCTTTACTGGTCTTGATCAAGGCCGTTAATCTGTCTGCATCAGATGTACAGTATTGCTCACATCAACAACTTCTCACCAGATCTTTGTCTCTCCGTTACCCTTCTCGCACCCCCTCTGACAATTTTCATTTGCCCCCAGCTGTCTTTCTTGTACGTCTAACTGTATACCACAGGCCTTCTGACGGTGTCTCATATAAATGGAATTAGGCCCACCCATGAGCCCGGCTCATGTTGACAGATTGTTGCTTTTCCTCCAACATATGGTGACCTCCGAGTGGGACCCCCTCTCTCAAACACCGGGTGCTCAAATTCTCATCCCCCCGCCCCTTTGACACAATGTAGCCTTTACAAAATGCAGCACAGCACATCTGATTGTGATATCGTGATTGTCACAGTGGAGACAGTTCTCTCTCCAGCGTACCGCTTCTTCAGTGCTATATTAGTAGCGATTCAACGCCAGCCTCTGGTGCTAACGTCAAAACACATCCTTCATCCCTCTGTTCGCCCCGGAGCGCTCGCTGATCTGGTTAATTTGATTGAACACAGCGACGCATTAAATAACCACCTTCTGCCAACGTAGTCATTATTCATTGTAATAGAATCTGGACGCCGTTGTTTGGAGGGAGGGAAACAAGATTGCCATTAACTGTCTGAGGCGAAAGAGCTCCACCTTCTGGTACGATGGTCATTCGTGTTGTTCCCCTCCCTCTGTGTTTGACAGGTCATGGTCACCAACGTGACGTCTCTGCTGAAGACGGTGAAGGCGGTGGAGGACGAAGCCACTCGCGGGACGAGGGCGCTGGAGGCCACCATCGAGTGCATCAAACAGGAGCTGACGGTAAGTGTGGCCGACATCATCACTCATCCTCTGGGCTCTGTGCACACAGAATAACTCTGACCTATACTTCCGGGTTGCTTCCCTACTTCCTTCGCAGGTGTTACCGATGATACCAATTAAGGCTCTGTTCCATTTAGTTGTGCAGTGGTTGTCAAACATTTTAAATTCAAGGACTTGTACACTCTCAGAGTTACACATCCGTATGGGGCCATTTGGAACTCACTCAAGGACACTTTGAGCCCTACTGTTAGTTTGACCAGAATGGAACAGAGCCTTCATTAGTGTCAGCGGTAACACCTGTGAAGGAAATAGGGAAGGGGCCCAAGTTCTTTCCAAAATGGCGTGTGTCCATAGAGCCCATTGGGTGTCCGGGAAGGAGGGACGCGGTCAAACTGGCGCCGGCAATGCTAAACAGTGCTAGAGATGGTCCTTCCTGCTGCTCTTATCAGAGATTGGGGAAAAGAGACCATTTTCTTTGTGATTTAATGCTATTCCTTATCAGCGGATTCCCTCCCCAGCACCACATCAGGCTTAATCCCAAGAGCTACAGCCAAAGCCAAATAAAACACAGCCCACTTAACTCGCAATTACACTGCCATCAATATCAGAGGGGATTGTCCTCCTTGCTTGTTTACCCTTATTTCTGCTGTTGCGCAGTCCATGTGGGTCACCTCAGTTCTTCACTGAGCTATAATCTATAGCAGTGTTTCAGTCCAGCCTATACCAAAGCACCTGTGTCAGTGTACCTGTGTCTGGAGTGAAGTAGCTTTTTCTTTTTATATATAAATATATATATATAAATATATATATATATATATATATATATATATATATATATATATATATATATTTCCTCCCGGAATTTTCCCCAGTGAGGGGTGGGAGGGGCTGGACGGCTGAACATGAAGGACAACGGACGTGCGCTTTTGAGAAACAATAAAAAAAAAACTGCTGAAAACAGAAGCACAACACAGGATAAAGGAAACATTCAGTCTAAATGTCCAGTTTGCTAGCTAATTCACAACAACTACTACTACTTTGGTGTTGAAACTTTTTATGAAAAGGCTACTACAGTGAAGTAGGGCATTAACGAGTTGAGATCTTTCCAAGTCGAAGTTGAGTCGATGCATGGTTTTATGACGGGGGGGGGGGGGGGGGACTTTAACAGGGGGCGGGTGGAGGTGTGCGTGCTCAAATACGGAGCATGTCAAACAAAGCACTGCGCACACAGTGGCCTCTCCAAAATGTCACAGTGTATGTAAGTCTTCCGTGATGTTATAGGCTACACTGTGGTGAAAGGGCCCCACCCGGATCCTTGTAGGGGGACCTCTGGATTTTGAGCGACGCTACTGTTAGTCACATTGGCTCTGGCTTTTTATTGGTTCAATACTTATAAAACTTGCAGACAGACGTGACACTTTAACTTAAAACAAAAAATAAAATAAAATAAAGAAAAAACATAATAAAACAGTGCAGTTCCTCTGCACTGTTATTGGAATAGTATTAGTGAAATACCTTGTATTAGTGAAATACAAGGAAGTGGGCCAGATCTTCCAATGGGTTTCCCCAGCCTTTCATTTTTGAGCCAAATGCAAACGAAAATAAAAGCCTGGATACCAAGGCTAGTTGATCGCCTATTTTCGTAGTATGACAAAGTAGCCAATTATGGCGATACAAGGTTTCTACCTGGCAGCGACGATATTAAGGTACTGCGTCTTAGTCCACTCGGTGTGTACCAAAGTACCATCATCAGCAGCAGTGTGAATGCCTCATCCTGTCGTCAGGTGTTCCGGTCCAAGGACATCCCCGAGAAGTCCACCACGCCAGAGGAGTTCATCCGCATGACAAAGGGCATCACCAAGGCAACGGCCAAGGCGGTGGCGGCGGGCAACTCGACCCAGCAGGAGGACGTGATTGTCACGGCCAACCTGAGCCGCAAAGCCATCACGGATATGCTGACCACCTGCAAGGTGCTAAGCTACACACACACACACACACACACACACACACACACACACACACTGACACACACACACACACACACACACACACACACACACACAAACACCTGCAAGGTGCTAAGCTACACACACACACGCAAGGTGCTAAGCTACAGCTGCCCACGGCCTAGCGAGAGGCACATACGCACATGACACACACACAC
>NC_136810.1:34671395-34733895 GCF_951216825.1 Electrona antarctica
TTCACCTCTCTAATGTTTCCTTTGCTCTCTCTCTCACTCTCTCTCTCTCTCTCTCCTTTCCTTGTTTTTCCATGCCTCAGATGGAGGTAAGTGGAATATAGTGTGTTTTGTTCCCGCAGATCACCTTTCATGCACTCCGAGGGGGGAAAGAGCACTAGAGGGAGGTGGAGGGGTGTAGTGGAGCAGATTTCCCCAGGGTTGAAGATAATCTACCAAAACATCATTCCATCTGCTTCCCCAAGCTGTTCCCAAACAACTCCATGTTATGGCCACTTTAAGACCTATAAAAAGACAATGATCCATCAAACGTGCATTTGTTCTCTTAGCCCATCTTATTTAACTTTAAGAGGCATTCATGTAGCCTCTGAGTAGCCCGATTGCAACTTTGGAATAAATCGAGCTGGTGAACTCTGTTGCAGTTCAGAGAGCTCGAGTTGCACCATCATTATGCATGTCTGGATTTCATTATTGAATAGCAAACAAAAACGTCAGACTGTCGTATGTTTTGACATGTTTTGTGACATTGTTTTATAGCCGTCAATCTGTGTGTTTCGTAATGATGAAAAGACATTAGACTTGGGTTAGATTTAGTGACCCATTGTGGTCCGCTCGTATGAAGTGTGTGATGATCTGTTCTTTTTGGTTTTGTTTTTTCAGGTTCAGAATGGGTGGACCCTGAGGACCCCACGGTCATCGCAGAGACTGAACTCCTGGGGGCCGCAGCCTCCATCGAAGCTGCAGCCAAGAAACTGGAGCAGCTGAAACCCAGGGCCAAACCGAAGGTATTAGTCCCCCTCTCTGTACTCCATGCCCTGCTGCTGCTTTTCCTATTTGGTCCAAATGAATCAGCAGGAAGGGCAACATTGACCAGAGGAAGGAAGAGGTGACTGTGACTTTGAAGTGAAGTCATCTTTTTCCATCGACCCAGCAGATATCTTGATGTCTTTCAAATTAAAACAAAAAGGGGTTTTGTTATTTTGAATCAGTCAGAGAGCTTTGTTGAACTAACTCCTGACGCAGAATCAGAACATTCATATAGGGCGTAATCTACAGTAGTGCTCTTTGGGAGAGTATTTTGAGTTATGTTGCCAGGAGACACAATTACATCGCCTGGTCCTAAAGCTTGTGTTGGATCAGGTTCAAATGTATGATGAACTCTCCGTGGCCCTTATTGAAGGAGAGGTCATCTGTCTTATTGAACCTATTTCCTTTGTTTTTTTGCAGCATTCCTCTTTTCTAAACTGAACCAAGAAGCCTGTTATTCCACAATCCCATAAGGTTCCGTTGTGCAAAAAATAAAGATAAAGAATTGGCAGAGAAGATTCAAACAAAACATCATTCATGATAGTTGCCGTGACTCGATGAGACAGAAGTTGCCTAGCTTTGTGCAAAGGCTCTGTATAATATGTGGTGAAGTTAGTGGTGTGTTGACTGCACGATTGTCTTGTTTGTTTTACCTTTCTGACTGGATAGCTAACTCCCAATGTCTTTCCCTGTGCCTGGAGTGCTTTAACCCCTTGTCTATACCTCCTAGTATACTGTACTGTACATACTACATGTGAGTTCACTTACACTCCTGTCTGTCTGTCTGTCTGTCTGTCTGTCTGTCTGTCTGTCTGTCTGTCTGTCTGTCTGTCTGTCTGTCTGTCTGTCTGTCTGTCTGTCTGTCTGTCTGTCTGTCTGTCTGTCTCTGTCTGTCTGTCTGTCTGTCTGTCTGTCTGTCTGTCTGTCTGTCTGTCTGTCTGTCTGTCTGTCTGTCTGTCTGTCTGTCTGTCTGTCTGAAAAACAGCAGTATCCAGGAGCCTCCAATTACTTTGGAGGAACGGTGTCAAAGTCTGTCATGCCATAATTCCATATTTATATACTACACTTATGAGGTGCTTATTATTATTATTATTATTAATATTATTATTATTATTATTATTATTATTATTATTATTATTATTATTATTATTATTATTATTATTATTATTATTATATCAGGGAGGCTTACTAAGGCCGACTAAAGACTTTCTGGATGTCTGTGTCTCCCTCTAGTGCTATGTCTGAATATTGCTTCCAGTTCTACTACAAGGCAATTAGTAAGTAAATAATGGCAATAAGTTTATTCATATAGCACATTCTGAACATTAAGTTACCAGTGCTTTAAGAAATTAATTAATAATTAAAAATAAACAAATAAATAAACGTAAGGTAAACATAAAAGTGAATGCACAATGCACACATAACGTAAAGATGGAAAGGGTTTTAAAAACGTAATTCTGGTGGCCATTACAGCAAAGGCCTGATCACATTTAGTTGTTGTTTTTTTTGCCTCAGAGTCGCAACATTTGTCTGAACTCGTAAACGGCACAGCAGGTGTTCAGCACACATATCTAACTAAAACTCCTTTTTGTTTCCCTTCTTCCTCCTTATTCTTCCTCCATAACTCCTTCTCCATGCGTCGTCCTCTCCTTGCTGTCTGCCCTCGACATAGAGAGAGTGTCTCTCTATCTCTCCTGTTCTGCAGCCCCAGCATGTTGTACCCCCCGCCCCCGCCCCACCGCCCCTGCTCAATTCTCTGACCGTTGTAGCCCTGGAAGCCGTCTCTGCAGGGCTCTGTCTGATATGTTTGATATATTAGGTTGTTATTCAGTCCAACTATATATCAAACATATTCCTACAGTGTCCCGCCCTGTCTCCAGCCACGTGTGTGCCTTAAATGTTAATGGAGATCGGTGGTCAATGATCTGTCGTTGACTGAGGCAGAGATGGCCATTTTATAAAATTTCCCTTGAGCTGATGTTGTTGTTGTTGCTGTTGTTGTTGTTGTTGATCTTCATAGGGCTTCTGTATGACAGTGTGGCGATGCTCTAGTCAGTTATACATTCACATTGTTTTGTGCATTTAGCCAGAAACCTAAACTGATGCGTGGTTGTGCTTTCAGCAGGCAGACGAGACACTGGATTTCGAGGAGCAGATCCTAGAAGCAGCCAAGTCCATTGCTGCTGCGACCAGTGCTTTGGTGAAGTCTGCATCAGCCGCTCAGAGAGAGCTGGTGGCACAAGGCAAGGTCAGTGAACACCCACTCAGTTGCACGCATCCCACAAACATGAGAGTAGCGAGCTAAGAAACCATGTTTTCTCAACCTCTGCCCTCCAGGTTGGAGCCAACCTCGCTAATGCAGTGGATGACGGCCAGTGGTCGCATGGCCTCATATCAGCTGTGAGTTATTCTGAGTAACAGATACTGTAGGTCTAAAGTATATGTTGAGTTGAGCCTGTACTCAAGTTTTCTTTTACCCGACTCTTCCCTTCAGGCGCGTATGGTTGCAGCAGCCACCAGTAACTTGTGCGAGGCAGCCAACGCATCGGTTCAAGGCCATGCTAGCGAGGAGAAGCTAATCTCCTCGGCTAAGCAGGTAGCAGCATCCACAGCTCAGCTCCTTGTGGCCTGTAAGGTGAAGGCTGACCAGGATTCTGAGGCTATGCGGAGGCTGCAGGTAACCACATCACATCATGGCACTGCTGTTTCATTGATTTAATCACTTACTGACTTACTTACTGTAAACTTTATTTTGCCCCCAGGCCCCCGTTAGCCGATCTACAAGCTTGCAAAGCGATGCGTTGTGACCTTACAGATGTATTACTTTTGCGAATAGGGATGCTAGGGTTCATATTGTTAACTGTGTACAAATGCAAAACAGAGCTAACTTTGACTCTCCTCTTCCTCCTACAGGCGGCTGGCAACGCAGTGAAGCGGGCGTCAGACAACCTGGTGAAGGCAGCGCAGAAAGCAGCATTTGACAAGGCAGATGATGACAGTGTGGTGGTCAAGACCAAATTTGTTGGTGGCATAGCTCAGGTAAGGCAATAGAGTATTGGCGTCAAATCAGAAATCTTGCACTCGAGCATGTCGGAGGGGTATAGTGTTAAGTTCCCACCGGAACACAGCTGTTGTTGTATGATAATGGGGAAGGGGTTAGGGGAGGGATGATTGTATGATATCACTAAAGTGGTGTATTTCGATTGGGCCTTTTGACTCCAAAGGTTTTCAGCTTTCAGGAAGAAACCAAAAATACACAGGGAATATTATAACCACACCTGGGGGTCTATTAGACTAGACTAGTAATGTTAACTCCATAGACACACACAAAACAGAAAAAGTACAAAAATCACGGCACTCCATCTTTAACAGGAGGAGTAGGACGGTGGGGGCTTCTCAGTGGCAGGTGAGCCAGTTGTGTACAATGCAGCGGTAACGCAAACATGTGCAGCGGGGAATTAAATGACATAGCGGCGAAATTGGGAGAAAGAAATTGTTACAAAAAAGAAAAAAGAAATGTTTGCGTTTTTTTGTTCTCGCTCCCAGGGTGCCTCTAACTCTTATGTTCAACTCTTGACATTACTGCTAGATTAAAGTCTTGGTCATTGCATCTGTACTGAAACTGATTGTGAAACGGCGGTGAGCCGCTGTGGACAAACAGCCCATCAGCTGTATTTCTGGGCTGTGGTTTACCAGGCATCCACACAGCTGCATGCACACATCCACTCTCTGAAGGGTTTTCACATTCCTCCTTTAGACCAAACGACTTATCCACTTCCTTTTCATCCGTGGCCAAACGGAATGTAATTGAAGAGTTGATGGCTACTCATTCAGGAAGCCTGGGGCCCCCTCCGCACCAAGCTTTAGTTTTGATCTGGAGTGGTTGAACCTGTGTGTGTGTGTGTGTGTGTGTGTGTGTGTGTGTGTGTGTGTGTGTGTGTGTGTGTGTGTGTGTGTGTGTGTGTGTGTGTGTGTGTGTGTGTGTGTGTGTGTGTGTGTGTGTGTGTGTGTGTGTGTGTGTGTGTGTGTGTGTGTGTGTGTGTGTGTGTGTGTACAACCTTCACACACACTTGCATTTATTCTCACACATATACATGCTGACACACACACAAACACACACACAGAGAGATTGTATTCGTACCCCTCCAGGGACATCTGTCGCAGAGCTAGTTTTCCTAAGGCACTAATATAGCCCACCCTCCCAAATCAAGATAAATAAATACTTACATTACTGAAATTCCATTTGTTGCCACAGACAAACTGTGCTGATTATAGGTTTTCAATAACCCGCTTTAAAGGAACCCATGACTTGGACATTCTGTGAGAAGAAACAAGCCAAAACCCCATGCAGTGTTCTGATGAAAAGTGATTGTTTACATTTTGTATCCAGATGTTGCCAAGCTATGGGGAAATCAGTCCTTATGAGCATTTTTGTGTTAACAAGATTTCATTACACTACAGCAGGGGTATTCAACTGGCGGCCCGCGGGCCAAATGCGGCCCACGGAGCGCCCCCTAGTGGCCCTTGGAACAATTTTGAAAGGGGGGGGGGGTGTTCATTTGTTTTTTTAGAGAGAGCTAATGAAAGTTACAGGTATGGTGTGTGCGATATGAAGTGTGAGATTATCAGTAATCCTTAACCCAGGACGGGAACCCCTTTTGGTATTTTAAGCATTATGTTATACTTTATACTACGAGCTTGTAGATCTTGCTGTGAAATATCTTGAAAATGTGGTGCAAATCTTTGAATATATTCTTTCACAGCAAACGTTTTTAAGTCAAATATTTGCTTCTGGGGGGTCCCTGGAACAACATATTTTCAGATGTGGGTCTGAAAACAGTTTGGACATATTTTTAAGAATCGGCCACGGGTTTAAATGGGTTAATCATATTCTATCATATTCAAGGGCTTTTGGAGAGAAACGACAGACACCAGTCACTTTAGACTAGAGTACTGCTGGTGTGTGTGTGTGTGTGTGTGTGTGTGTGTGTGTGTGTGTGTGTGTGTGTGTGTGTGTGTGTGTGTGTGTGTGTGTGTGTGTGTGTGTGTGTGTGTGTGTGTGTGTGTGTGTGTGTGTGTGTGTGTGTGTTCAGCTGGTGTTCGTTGACGCTCGTCAGTTAATGTCAAGGCAATTATATTCATGCACAGTCAAATAGGTCTACATCTATTTAAAGGTAGCATATACTTGTATAGACATATATCACCCTGTGCTCGTACTGTGCACAAATGTATTACATAAATCTTTGTGTTTGAACACAAAATGCATTTTGAGAACGCACACATTTGTGCGGCCCCCCCACACACAATCACAGTTGTGGCCCCCGGCCTAATCTAGTTGAATACCCCTGCACTACAGTATACATACAGTATGCTCTCTCTCTCTTCAGCGTATAGCCCAAGACCCAACAGGGCTATCCACTTTACCTCTCTAATGTTTCCCTCGCTCTCTCTCTCTCTCTTACTCTTGAGATCAATTGAATGATCGATAAGTGTTTTTTTATATCAGCAAATTGATTAGACTGATTAACCATTTAATCCCTATTTACTTTGTCGTACAACAATGTCACGCAAACATTGTGGAAATTACCAATCCACAAGCATCGCAACGCGCCACATCACATTGTTAACTTGTAAAAAAGGTTTATTTTTGATAGATCTGCTGTATTAAAAAAAGATAATTATTGTATTGATTTATTTCATTAAAAAAAATATTTTATTTTTTAGAATTAATTCATTCTATTAGTTCAATTAGCTATTGCACCGCTATAGAGGGTATGCATGTGTCATCATACCCGGAAGTTATGCGGGAATGCCTACTGAGTGGCAAAAAACTGCTTCCTGGCCTTGACATCCAAACAGAAAAGGGGACTGCCCATAAATCCGACCTCCCGTTAGTCCGACCTACGTGGCCGGTTAAGACTGAGGTTAGGGTTAGGGTTTGGGAAAGTGTTAGTCCTATCTGATCGCATTGAATGACGTTAAACTCACTTTACCACTCACTTTGCCAGTCGATTTGCCACTCACTTTATGTTGTGTACTATGTTTTGCGTACTCTATTGCAGGAGGTTTTTTGACAAAGTATCCCTCTTCCTCTCCTCCTCCTCCTGCAGATCATCGCTGCCCAGGAGGAGATGCTAAGGAAGGAGAGAGAGCTAGACGAGGCCAGGAAGAAGCTGGCTCAGATCAGACAGCAGCAGTACAAGTTCCTCCCCACCGAGCTGAGGGAAGACCAGGGCTGATGATTGGCTGAGCCAGCCGGCGACACACTGCCTGGGCATCTGATTGGACCGCTTCTTGTTACAGAGAGCGATGCGGCCAATGCACAATTGGCTGCTTTTTTTTGTTTGTTCCCCCTCGTGTATAACTGATGACTATACTCGCCACTTGATACAGGTCTGTTCAGCAAGAGGAACAAGTGCCTGTGCTCTCCTGTGTGTGTGTGTGTGTGTGTGTGTGTGTGTGTGTGTGTGTGTGTGTGTGTGCGTGTGCGTGTGCGTGTGTGAGTTTGCATGTGCGTGCACTGTGTGCCGTGTGAGTGTATATGTCAATATGTCAGACTTCGATAAGGAGAGGGTGGTTATAGCTGTCACTATAAGCAGAGGTAAGGACTGTATATCTTAATGATCGTGATAGGTTATATATGATATTAGGCTTTGTGAGTGTTACTCTACATAACAATCATGGATCGAAAGTGTTCCAAATACTTGTTGAATGTGACAACGAACGACAGGTGTCGAGCAAACAGAAATGAGATGAGACAGAACTGACCCCCAAGGTCTGTTCCACATCCAACACCCACCCATCGTAGCCAATCAAATGGCAGGACCTCTCTGCAGGACCGTCTTGCATGCACCATAATGGCTACCGTTTAAATACATATCAATGAAGCTACTAACCAATAGAGTAGTATTGCATTTTACTAATGTGAACATGAACTCGGGGGTCTGCTGTTGAACTGGCAAACTTTTTAGTGTGTGATTTGATGGAAATATATTATTGGGAGGGGGAGACTTCAGCTTAAGACCAAACGGTGCGTTAATCTTACGGAAGCCGACGATGAAGCTGTAGTAGTCAATAATCCATGATGTAATACCCCGTTATGTGAATACAGTGATAACAGTCTGATGTCTAAAGAAACTGTCTGCTTTGAACCCAAGAAAGGTGAAACGTGGATTGTTCAATGAACTAAGGTATATCTTTAAATCTTTCTTCTCCTGGAGAACACTGCCTTGTTAACCTCTCCCCCTGCCACCACCCCTCCTCCTCTCATGCACACTCCAAGCTGCGTGGGGAAACCTGTGTTTACATTGTTTGTTATGTTTGTTCTTTCTTGTCTGTGGTGTTTTAATTCCAGTCCTGCTGACGGTAGCCAGGATTTGTTAAGGAGCCCCCCACTATTTCATTACTCACCACCACCGGTCGCTGTTGGCTCATCGTGGTACATTTTCACTTGAGACGCCTATCTATAGCAATACGTCAGCGCTAAATACTCGTAAGCCAATCGATGAGAGTCTGTGTCGTATTTTTAGTGAAAGATTGTGTGCTGCCGCTGCTGTCATGTTTAGCTCTGGGCTAATAAACGAGAGGAAGGCTGCAGTATGCACTGTGGAATGCACTGAGACCCCCCCTTATGCACTGAGGAACGCGATGAATGGCTTCCCATAACGGCAATGTAGGACACTCTCCTGACAGAGACATTTTTTTGCTTGAGAATCTATTTAAGAAAACAATTATTCAATAGTTATTCTGTTTGTGCAGTACGTTATTTTTTTATCTGGTGGTAAGGCAGTGTGCACACGGGACCCATATGGGTGTTGTTCATTTAAATCCCAGGTTTAAATGAACATGCCGTGTTTTTACCGTGTTGTAGGTCTCCTCTGTCCTTTTCTTGTCAGTGTCTGGTCTGCATTGTGTACTAGTGCCTTACTGTGAGTCTGCTATGTGAGCGGTGGACTGGACGAGATCATCTGCCTTTGTCCTTCCTGGATCAGAACGTTATGCCTGACCACAGTGAAATCCTCAATGTTTATATCCATTTGGGAGTGTACAAATGCAACAACACAATGTTACATTTCTACACTCCTAGAGTTAATAAAAAGCAAGGCTTTTGCACACCTACCGGTGTGTAGGAGAAGGACACTCAGGTGCCCGACGTTCTGAAAAAGGAAAAAACTCACAGTGTCTTCAAATGCAGTTGAAAGGTTTATTAAGGGAACAGCAAAGTTTCGGTGTATTTAACCTTCACCAGGCTATCTCTCTAATAAACCTTTCAACTGCATTTGAAGACAGTTTCCAGGAGTTTTTTCCTTTTTCTCTACACTCCTAGAGTTAAATGAACACTCAGGATTTTACAGTCTTTGGCTATTAAATGGTCACCTACTGTAGTCCTATGCCATCTGCCCCCCCATCCCCACCCCCCCCACCCCATGTTACCTACAGTACTGATAGGGGCAAATAAGGGCATACCCAGATACCTTAGGACTTGGAGACTATTTTGGAGGGGACTAACACTACACTGCATTCCATGAGCATGTGGCAAGATGTGATTAAAATATAAACATCAGATATGGCTCTGCCTTGACATTCATTACAGTACCAAGTCCCTCACAGTAAATGTTTGATTAAATACGTTCCTTGCTTCATTGTTTAACCACTATGTTTTTTTTTCTTTTTATCAATAAATGTTATCCTGAGGTATATTGTCTACTCTAAGCAATTGGTCTTAAGTATTAACTGGAATAGGAAAAGTTACTAGCTATGTTATGAGTAAGTGTTGTGCTTTCTTTAACAGACTGCATTTGTTTTTATGACTTCATGCTGTATGTATAATATTTATCTGGTCATAAAAGTATTTTTGTTTTTGTATCCACCAAAAAAAGAAAAGGAAAAAAAACTTGAAACAACCACGTTGAGTTATGATTGTTTTGTGCTTCTTGTGGTCTATTATCTCACATCACTTGTTAATCTGTCATTGCAAATTCTTTCCAGTAGATGACAGTATTATCCTGCATAGTTGAGAGTGATGGGGTAAGGCCAATAATGGTCATAGCATAACTTTTTCCCCCTTTTCCATCCATAGAACAGGCTTCTCTGACTTTGCACTGATTCTCATTGGTAGAAATTGTGATTTCTGCTGCATATTACAGTACATAGCCTGATCTGGATAGAGGAAGGTGAGAAATAAAGGCGCTTTTGTGCACAGAGGCTTTTAAGTATAGAAATTGGACTTGAATTTACCCTGTTCTCCTGAGGTGACAGCTATTCCATTCTGTACCTGTCCCTCTCTGTCTCTTATCAGTGCCTAGAGCGTATAAAGTGTAGCTATAGCCTGATTTGTAGTTCGTTCTCGTGACCTTGTAGATATGTTACTTTCGGTGCGTGACAGCCATACGACGGAGCATATGGTTGGAGGTGCTTTGCACAATACACAGAACCTTACTAATGAAGACCATATTTGGTTGTTACACTGTGTGGGTCTCATGCAAGGCCCGGCCACACAGTGGAGAGGGGAAACTCAAGCCATGTGTGTAACAGGGAGGGAGTGGAGTGCCGCTCGGCCACCACATCTCTCCCTGTCTCTCTCTCTCTGTGTATTTCTGTTCTGCCTCTATCTTTTTTCCTTTCTTGCCCTCTCTCTTTCTGTCTCTCCTCCACGCATACCAGTTCATAGGATGATGAACAGGAGGATGTTTGTCTGGTTACCGTTAACTCAAGCTCTCGCTATGAGCTTTCAACAGCCTCCCTATATGAGTAATGTTTAGCGGAGGCCACGGTGCAGCCCAGACTGTCCACTTATTGCCATGAATTCCATGATTGCAGACTGATTTGCAAACCACTGTATTGCAATCAAGTTTCCACATAGGCCACACTTTTATAGTCCTGCCCTGCAAAATGTGCACTTGGCACAGAAACGTGAATACCCCAATGGCCACACTATGATTGTTCTAATAGTGATCTGATTTGGTTTTAGTGTCATGTCTTCCTTCTTTCATATTTTCACGTCCTCTAACTTATCTTTTATATACAATACACACACATATACATATAGGCTGTGTGTGTGTGTGTGTGTGTGTGTGTGTGTGTGTGTGTGTGTGTGTGTGTGTGTGTGTGTGTGTGTGTGTGTGTGTGTGTGTGTGTGTGTGTGTGTGTGTGCGCGCGCGCGCGCGCGTGTGCATGTGTGCGTTCGTGCGTGCCAGATTAACCGGCCGCTAGTTGCAGCTGCACTGGGGCACTTGGCAAGGAGGGGCAGTTTTTGAGGGGCGCTAGCCCCTCCTATATACAGCTTTTGTCCCCACACGTCTCAAGATTTGCCATTGACAATGAAAGGGGAATTCAGGTCTAATGTCCGCTAAATACAGCTCGTCCCCACATGTCTCATATACTGCACTTTTGTTTGTGGATTTTGAAATAAAAGTCCAATCATATTCTGTTTGCCTTCATGTAATTTATTGTACTGGGTTCGATCCTGGTTCAGGATAACTAATGTTACACATTTGGCTAGGCCTGGTCCATAGCCCTAATGCTTTGATTCTGCCCTGCATTAATGCAGGGCAGAATCAAAGCATTAGGGCTACTAGAATGGTCTATACAGTGGTGCCCGTTGGGCACTGGCCTACTTGGAACAATGCAAGTTGGAAATGCATGCCCCACCTAGATATTATGCGTTGGAGCCTCTACAGCTGTGCCTGTTGGGCACTGGCCTACTTGGAACGATGCAAGTTGGAAATGCATGCCCCACCCAGATAATATGTCTGTCTCCCTTTTATGCCCATATGGAGTTCTGTGTCAGGAATGCCCAAATATGGAGTGTTGTGAGGTCAGAACAGGCCAGCTCCATATGTGGATGATGGGCAGGGGCCCGGTCCAGAGCCCGGGCAGAGGCCTTTTGGGGGCGGTTCTGGACAACCGTGGGTCCGACCGACTTGACACCGGGCACTGCACCCCCTGCTGTGGTGGGGAACGCGTGTGTCGAATTTGAAGTCGGTGGGGCTAACGGTTCTCAAGTTACGTGGATCACACACACAGACATACATACAGACAGAGACTTGGTGCATTTATAGATAGATAGATAGATAGATAGATAGATAGATAGATAGATAGATAGATAGATAGATAGATAGATAGATAGATAGATAGATAGAGAGCTAACATTAGGCCTATATTGATGTGCTTATTGCCTCACTATTATTATTGCACTGAGTGTATTGTGTTCTTACCACCGGCCCAAGCTGAGCTGTGCTGTGCTTTGGGTTCTTTTTTTTGGGGGGGGGGTGGGTGCCTTTTTATTGGTAGTGGTAAGAGGAGAACGACAAAATGAATGGAGAGAGACGGGGAGAGATACAAAAATGTTAATCAAGAACGGGACTCAAACCAGCAATGCGCTGTCAGGCCTGCCAAGGTTCCGGACCGCTAGGCCGGCCCGGGCCATTTCTATATTTATCTGTCTAGCCTTGAAGAAGCTTTAATACGAATATTTTACAATTGATACACAGGTCACTGGAATTCACTGAATCTATCTAATCTTGATAGGTTGATAGATGCATCAATAGAGGCATATATTTATATATCTAGCTATGGAGAACATTAATCGAGAATCTTCTCGAAGACTCCTGAGTCCTGATAAAGTTTCTCCAATGCATGGATGAATGGAGGCCTCGCTGGAAGCTCATCTGTTGACATTCAAGAGAGTTCCTGCTCATTCACCCCTATCCTCCTATCCAGCTCATTCATGTATGGAGACCAGATGCACCTTGTCTGCACTGGGTTTGATGTCTGATCTCTTACACCACGCCGTATGCCATTAATAACAGCATGGCCACCAATAGGGTTTGTGTAGGTTTCCAAAAGGCCCATGGGACATACATTGATCCTAGCAGCACCCACACCAAGGAACTCTGACCTGTGTTGTTTTAGCTGTGTGGAGGGTTGTTACTTCATTGCAGGTGGTATGTATTGTGCTGTGCCTAATCCTCACAGCCTGGCAGCCATTTATTCCAGGCCTTGTTCCACTCTTAAATTCACAATGATTAACCATGCCAGGAGGGCCGTGGTAAAACTAGCTGCTGACAATAGGCCACATCATCCCACCTTTACTTTTTTGGTCAAATGTATCATTGTGCAAGTTGGGATATAGAGTATACTGCACACATGGCTCTTAAATCTATACTTACTATATTTTCTATACTTCTAACTGTTGAGGTGTGTTGTGTTTGATTTATTGAGAGAAATGGAGTCAATTGCACTTTCGTCATTTTGGTAATAATCTCAGTATACCAGTAAGACGCCCTAAGGGCGAGAAGCGACCACGTGCACGCATCCTCCTGGGTGATGGCAGACTGCTGGGCGAGCGCTGGCACTTTGGCATGAGGGGTCAGATCAACATAATGGAATGAATTCTGTACTGGCCAGATGGAGCGTGTTTTGAGTGTACAGGGTTTGATGAGGTCAGATCAACATGTAGAATGTCAGAACAGGAAGGACGGGTGGGGAAGGATCAACATATGGAATGTCAGAACAGGTCAGCTCCATATATGGAGATCTAAGGGTTTGAGGGAGTTGCAGGTTTTCATAGTAATCAGCTTTTCTGTTGGTCTTTTGGGTTTTGCTTATCTATAGAGTTGTATCACTAGACTAAACAGACACAAGTGGTTTATAAGATATGACGTCTGGATTTTCAGCATGTCAGAAACCCATCATGTGTGAATGGCCTCTGTCTGCTTTGCTGAGGTTTTTGTTTATTTATTTTTATATAATTCTTTCTTCAATGGCATTGTTTTTTCTCATCTACTGTACCAAACAGGCAATATAGAAGCAGTTACCGCCCACACAGTGAAAAGGATCTGTTACTTCTCCTCCAGAACGTGGAGAAAAGGGAAGCAGCGATTAGTGGAGAAAAGAAATTGCATGTCAGTAAAAAAGGAATCTGATTTGGTTTTGGGTCACATTTTTTCTACAGGCTGTTTTGGAGCTCTGATAGTGTTAGACTGAGAGAGAGAAGGCACAGCAGGCGAAAGCCATTGCCTGTACACTTTGTTCAGGTCCATTTGGTTCCATTTGTACACTGTTAAGAGTTAAATTAACACTTAGGATTCTACTGTGTAGTTGGTGTTTAGCTTTCGTCCTTTGCGGTAAGATGGCCCACATAGTGCAGACCTCAGGGCGGAGAGCTGGTTTATTTGAATTGAATCCCCTAACTCAAGTTGCACATTCATATGTTATTTTGAAGGTTATGAAGAAGAAGTTATCCAAACCTCACAGCCATTTTTGTCCTTGTCTTAGGTATTTTGACAGCTGGTTTGCCAATGCCCCCACCCCCCAAACACACTCTCTCACACATGACACACACACACACACACACACACACACACACACACACACACACACACACACACACACACACACACACACACACACACACACACACACACACACACACACACACACACACACACACACACACACACACACACACACACAAACGGCCTAGTACCTCTGCATTATGTTACATGTTTTATCATAGCCTATATCCATACATCTGTGATGAAGCCCTTCATGGTGGTCAATTATGTAGAGACCACCATCAGACCAGAATATCACACATTCCATTTCTGCAGCAACCAAAGGTATCTTTCCTTGTCAAACCTCCTCATTTCGCCAACCTTTTAAGATATAGTATATCTAGAAATGGATGCCATAGTTGGAAAAACTATCTACCTACTCCATGGAAGGGATTCCTAATTACAGTGTGGTAAAATGAAAACGAAAGGGCTCACTGAAAGAATTCCTAAGCTACTACTACACAGTAAATTCCTCAGGGTTAATTTATTGATGTGTTACTCAGAGAATGTACACATGTAAGGTTATGTGTACACTGAGTTTAAAGGACAACTTTAGTTTTTTTCAACCAAGGTTCGTGTTTTAGGTTGTTATTAGAGAAAGTAAAAAATGAGTGTTAATATGTTTTTCATTTGCTGCTTTCTTTCGTTTTAGCAATTTTAGCTATTATTTACAGGGGGGGGGGGGGGGGGCATTCGAACATGGGGTTAAATCAGCAAAATCTTGCAAAATGTTATTGCGATACATTTTTATTATTATTTACTATTTACTATAGTCCTACTAGACCCCAGAAAATTGCATATGGCCACAACAGATCACAGGATCTATTGAATGTGAAGGGGGAGGTGACAAACTGACATATTGAGCCTACAACACAGTATGGCAGCCCCCTACTGTCCTTTAATTAACACAAAGTGCAGTAGCCAATTAGGATTGTACTGTACCGTCCTAAACCAGATCATTGTGTTACAGAGTGCCCCTCATACATGCGTGCATACATACCTCTTGCGTGGATAGACAAGAATCTGTCTTGAGAAGGTTATTTTGCTCCCTAACATAAACTGTGTTGACGGCATCTGATGGATCTTTTCCCCGGGTCTGGAACGCATGACTATTTTAGGCCATCAGCGAGGGCTCTCCCAGCAGTAGGCCTACACTGGCTCCATAAACCATCCCAACATCCAGCCTGCTACCGTACCTGTCGCCATGAGAATTGTAAACAGTCCCTGTAGGGATATGTGGTTTGATAACCAGGAACGGGTCACTGTCTGGTTGGGGTTAGCTTTAGTCTTGTCACGCCTTGAGTACTGCCTATAGTCATTTGGTCATCCGCTACGAAGAAAGACATACACAACTTGCAGCTTTTCATAAATGTTTTAATTGATCAAAAAACACAGTATTCGAGGCTTTCTTCACCCTCCCAATGACTGATTGTGGGGGTTAGCAGAGATGGAGTATTTGTAGAGAGGCTGGGGAATTGGGAATTGGCTATAAATTGGGACTTGGAGGGGAGAAAATGTTTTTCTTTTGTCTTGAAGGGGCATGTTTAGCACAATAACAGTCTTTTCATTATGTCTGTGCCCACAATCTCTGATTCATACAGTAGGCTACATTTGTTTACCTCAGTCACTGATACTAAAATCTGATTTTTTATTTTTATTTTTTCTATGAACCTGTGACTTGACACCCATACTGTTATAAAACGGAAATAAAAAGATTTTGAAAAGAAAGAAAAAACACAGTATTTCTTTGACCATGGAGTATAAGAGATGAACATACCCATATGACTAAACAAGCCAGCTGGTATCTCGTAGCACCTATAGACCAAAAACACATGCATCTTCTCAAATCTTATATCTATAGAGCTGTAATAGAATGGAACACATGTCTGTCATTACATAACTAATACAAACACAAAATTCACCTTTAAGAAAAGGTTAAATGAACACCTTATGCAAACAAGCCTGTACTAATCCGCAGAGGCACAACGTTTCACATATTGTACAGTAAAGGGATTTTGTTCAGTTTTAACTGTACTACTTTTATCAAATTTTTACTTAGATTATAGTGATTGTAAAGTTGATATTATTAATGTTTTTTGTTAAAATGTTTCTGTTGCTTCATGGCAATAAACAACAGCATTTCCTATACACCATATCACCAAATCAGCTTACAACGCTGCAATGCATTGTGTGAGCTTGTAGATCTGCTATTTTTGCTAAATGTTCACCTCAGAAGATTCAAAGGGTGTTAAACCCATACTTTGTAGTAGCAAAAATGTGACTGTAGATCTTCACTTCTATATATATTTGGGAGAATTTTGAAATGTTCACTTATATGACATGCCCAAAATAGGAATGCCAGGTTGAAATGGTTGAAGTGAGATCAGAAAGTAAAAATCACCCCCGTGTGAAGTGAGGGGCGCTCTTATCAATGCTATGATTAGGTGATGTAATGATGATGTAAAACAAACGGTGTCAAAACAAACATTCAATTCTCTTTATTGTTAATGGGATTTAATGTTTGTGTTGGGGACAAGATTATGTAAATTTTCCCTTCATTGTCAATGGCGTTTTTAAAACAAACATTGAACTAAAAACAAACATTAAACCTGTATATAGGGGCTAGCACCCCTCAAAAATTGCTCTGAAGTCTGAACTTATGTGTTCTTGGATAATATAATTCTGGCTAATTGCACTTTCATACCTGGGAAATAATGAGCAGTTTGTCATTGTTGAACTCCGGGGACAACAGCATTTGAGGTTATTTTTATTGATTAGAATTGATCATATGCAAAACATTGCTGGTTCGACAGAAAGATACATAGTTGCTTCAAATTAGCTATATTTATTCATATTTGAAACCCTTTATATTTCCCCCAGGCTCTATCATTGTTTCTACAAGCTTGTAGATTTGCTATTTTCGCCAAAGTTTCACCCCAGGGACGTTAGGGTTCAGATGGTTGAAGGCCAGAGGCTATTTGAGAAGCGACTGTAAAAAGTGGTCTTATAGCTGGTGCATCATTCATGCCTTAGCTGCCCTTGTCATACATTGTAAAGCAAATATTTTGGAGTGTCAGATTGCAGGGCGGTCTCCCGCATTCTAGGCCATTGGTTGAGTACGTTTTCAGAAGTCAGAATTGTGCCATTTCACCAGATATATTTAAACAGCTGTCATGTGCTTTGATATACAGTGTGGGCTCACGGCAGGTCGGTCACCTTCAGATTGTCCTTCTGTTGGGTGACAGCATTTGCTGTCCATGTCTCCTGAGACGTCACACCAGCTCATTTAGCTATCATTTAAGGACGGCATGGCATTTCTTAGTCAGCAGTGACAGCAGGGCTATCTTGGTCCAGAGCTTGGAAGTGGAGGGGCTAATTTTGGAAAACCCTTGCAAGTAACAGAAGGTGTATCAATTAAATTGTATGGTCTAAGTCTAAGACTCCCAACACCCCAGTCTTCCAAACACAGCCTTTCTCAGAGTCTGTATAGTCGTTTTTCCCCTCCTTTTTGCTGGTTTTAGATCATTTCTGAAAGAATGAAACAAAGTGTTGAGTTGTGAGTCGTGGGAGAGGAGAACTGCCTGCTCCATTCTGTGCAGCAGACTGGAACTGATCGGTAGCGTCTCCTGGGATTTAAACTGTAGAGAGTGAAATGTAACTCGTCCATCCAATCCCGCTCTGTCTTAATAAGGAAACTTTGCTGAAGGCCAGTTAGATGAGAGGCCTCATTTCTGCACAGAAAAGTCCTTGGCTGCTTCTCTCTCTCTCTCGCTCTCTCTCTCTCTCTCTCTCTCGCGCGCGCGCGCTCTCGCGCGCTCTCTCTCTCTCTCTCTCTCTCTCTCTCCCTCTCAATCCTGTGGCTTCCCCACCCTGTATTAAAGCTGAATAAACAGCTCCACTGAATGCTCAGCAGAATTTTTCTGTACTCCAATGCCATTTTTCTTGAGTGGATTTAGACTGAGAACAGACCAGAGTGATTAATCAATGTGACCCCATCCTAGTCTTCCGCTGCTGTATTTACCCAGCTGAAGATTGACCCAGAGACGACTCAGATTTTTATTTTAAAGAGACATCCAGGGCATGATCCCAAGCCTACATGGTTTGCTCTGTCTTCAGACCTTTTCCCATTCTCTTGATGGGAGAGATGTTTTCGTTCAGCAGCCTCAGAGGATAATTACACTCTTATCATACGTTGTTATCTTAGACAGCTAAGGCCTTAGGGCAGGAACCAGCCAGACCACACTATAGTTGGATGTCTATTTTATTCTCATGTCTCATGCGCCATTCGCATTGTTTTACGACTTTGCACAACTGCTGTACAGATCGCTACCTGGGCCTTTTTAGTCAGGCTGGGGAACAGTCACAGCATCTGAACAAACACAGGGTCATAGACAGATATAGGCTTTGTTATGGGAATGCAGGTACTTGCAGAGAGGGTTCCTGGGGGCATTCCTCGCTGTAGGAAGACTACCAGTCACACCACACATCCTGTCAACTCTCAAACAGGCACCCAAAACCACACTGGAATGTCTCAGCACCACAGATTCTCACGCAGGCTACAAATTATGGCATTGCTATATGGACATTTCGGGTTTGGAGTCCGTTCACATAAACAAGCTTTAAACCTTCAGTTTCTAATTACATTTTCAGATTAACTTTATTTATTTTGTATTTTCTTTTATTCAAAACAGGGAATGGACCTGATATTCTCTTGAGATGACTTCAGGGCTTTTCTTCTCTTTGATGTCATATCAAAGATAACGCCAGACGATGTCAGAACAGAATAGAACATGATCTGCCTGACTACAGCAATCCATAACATCCTCCTCTAATTGTCATCGTTTCATGTCTCTGTGTGCCGGAACATTCTGATAGGCAGGAGTGTAATGGGGGAGAACAGTGGCTCGGCTGTAAGTACATACCAAAATGTTTTATGGAATGGAAAGTATCAAGTACATCCTTAGACCTCATAAAAAAAGCCTTGGTACCCTAGCCCCTCTCCGTCTCTTCACCTCTCTTACACAGAGCCATTACACCAGAGGGTCCTTATATGGACACATATATGGAGGATTCTCCCTCTGTGCTCAAACACGGAAAGTTCTAACCTTGTGACATCATGGAGAAAAAGAACTGAGGCAAATATTTAAAGGCTCTTATCAACACAATGTTGGTTCAAGAGCTGAATAGATACAGAACAAGTAAGGTGGCAAAATACAGCAATTATACAGAGTACCTGAACCGTCAAGTGCAGGGAACTGTTTACAAAGTAGCGCTTGACAACATTTTCTGTTCAATAATTTGGAAAGTATCAGTAGAAAGCTTTCGACAGCCTCCGATCCCTGAAGGAAGAAAAGCCCTGATGCTGTGTGAGGAATTACTTTTTCTACAGCTGGGTGAAGGTCAAGCTGGCCATAAACAATCATTGTGTCTTCACTTCAGCTGTTGGTTTGACCCTTGATGTGCACAGTACAAGTTCAAAGGTTGGCTTCCCCAATTTGAAGTGTGATTAATATGTAGGTGGGTATCCATGCTGTGACATGTCTAGTGCTTCAGTGCATTTTATTTTGAATCGGGATTCTCATGCTCGAACGGCATCGAGCATGACTTGGAAATGAATCGTGACAGTTCCCCCCTAATGCACCCCCGCTTTTAGTCCACGCTGACAGAGCGGCATCAGATATGGCTCACATTCCTGCCTCTGAGCGTCCCCATCGGTAGAAGGGGAACACAAACAAACATTTTGGGAGGAGTCCTTTGGTTGGCCACAAATATTCCTCCATTATGACTGCCACCCACAGCTGCCTTTTCAGTGCAGGAAAACCTTCACTTTTGGTATTTTTATCCACATAGCTCTGCTTGTTTTCTTTGAAAAAAGTCTAACTGCCTGCATGGTATCCCTGAGGCTGCAATCATCCTTCTTAGCAAACCCTTTTCTCTACAATACAAAAGGCTAAACTGGGGGAGGTTTTTACTTTTGTTGATGTATATTTGGAGAGCAGTGCCAATGTGTTTACAAACTTTCAAGCTGAAAATAGTCAAGTAATGCACAGTGCACAGATCAACTGAGGACTTGCTTATTGCCGTTGACTTTAAGGGCGCCCTATAACGTATAATGTCAATCTGGCTGAATTTCAATAGGGGTCTCGGCAGTCCAACCGTTGATGGAGCCTTTCCATCATCAGTCTCCACTTGTGCTGCAGCAAATACCTCACACAGGTGAGGGCACCTGCAGGAGAAATATGTAACCTCCCTGGCCCAGGAATTTGACACCACAAATTATTGCAGGGGTCTCATGAAAAATCATGCCTGTTGAACAGTGTACCGTAAGTCCCTGGGAGAAACGTAAGGGTGATGTTTCAATGACAGATTTATCATCACACGTGATTGCAGTATTGCTATAGTGCCATCTACCTGGTCATCTAGCTTCCAAAATTAGTCGTCATGTTGCATACTGTATGTTAGGCGGTGCATGTGCATTGGTTGGACTTGGTTAAGCCTCCACCTGTGTCCACCATGCCACACCAGTGGAAGTGTCAGGACTCTAAGCCAATGGAACATAACTGGCGCTCAAGTTACGGGCTGGATTGCGCCCTCCAAGTGCCCCCCTCCCCATTTGCTGCTCTAAATGAATATAGTCCTGCATCAGCTATCTAAAACTTAAGGGTGCGGTCACAGAGATCCAAGGCGCTCTATATATATATCTGCGCCCCCATGTCTGCATATCCTCAGATGGTATTCTACAAGAAGCCCTCTAACACTCTGCTTCTTAGAGGTTCAACCTGTGGACTTAACGCATTAATATAATTATTCTCAGCTTTAGATTCCCCAGATAATTTCCTCTTCAGATGGTGATAGTACGTTACTGTAGTATAGTGGTGGCATATACACAACTACTGCCCCATTACAATAATATAGTTACATAACCAAATGTTGTTGTTATTTTGGCCAAGAGGGCAGTGTAAAGACAAATGTTCTGTCTCAAGGAAGGAGTCAAAACATGCAGAATAATTATAATATACCGTAGACATAAAGATAAGGCTTAAATAATGTTCTGTCTCAAGCTAGGAAGGAGTCAAAACATGCAGAATAATTATAATATACCGTAGACATAAAGATAAGGCTTACATTATAGACATAATGATTAATTTACAGTGACATCGATTCAGCTGTGAAGTTTTTTTGTTTTGTTTTTCCTTCTTCTCCCAGAGGCCCGTTATGCGAACATATTCTCACACACAACAACTGAGTCAAGTTCAGCTCCTCCCTGAGTAGCCAACCACAGAGGGAAACCGGACATTCCATATATAGGGGAGCCTCACTGTACCAGATCAACTGATATACCACTACCAGAGCCATGAAGACAACTGGAAATAGTGCTCTGTGAATGATACTGCTACTGGGGTGTAGGATAGCTGAGTGGTAGGATATGTACTAGAAAAGAAAGAATATCTTCACACCGTTTTGCAAGCCCCCCAAGAAACTTTATTTACCAAGGCGGGGTAAAGAACCACAACGTTTCAGCCTGTGTAGCCTTCGTCAGATATATGTACCACATAGGCTTTAATGTCTGACAGTGAGTCCCCGGTTTGACTCCCGGGGCTGGGTAGACCATTTGCTGCATGTCACTCCCCTGTTCTATCCCTGTTTCTCTGTGTCCCTCAGAAAAAGACCCCAAAATAAAGTATACACGCAACTGAACCTGCCCTTGTTTCTAAAGTTGTCTAAACCAGATTGCATACAGATAATCGTTTTAGGCGCGCTAGCCCCTCCTATGCACAGCTTTGTGTGTTTGTAACACGGAATGTGATGATTTGATTGCCTGATGTATGATGATGCATGATGATAAGAGCGCCCTCACTTCACATGAGTGTGATGTTTTCTCTAATCTTGACTTGAGTTTGAATACAATAATTGTGTTATTGGAATCACTATCAAGTCCACTGTCCATCCATGTAAAAGAACAGCAATTGTGCTATCATGACAGGACTAATTCTTGCAGCCAGACACAGAGGAATGCATTCTTGATCAGGAAATGTCTGGACAGAGCATCTCAGCTGTCTGCCACCTAGCAGGGAGAGCACTGTGTCGATTCCTATAGCTTAACCTGGTGATCCTCACGCATGAAAGACACACTGTTTTGACCACTACACAGCAAACTATTATTATTATTATTAACTCCTGTCTTCATTGTTGTCCAAAAGGAACCAAATTTACCTGTAAATTAAGACTGGGATTTTATAGTTTTTTTTATCTGAATGAGATTTGTATACAGAATCATCTTGTACTATTAAATGGCTTGTATTTTACAATGCAATGCTTTTTGGAAGACAGCATTAGATTCTCTGACAAAGGCTCAGAAGCAGACTTGACTTTGAGTAGCTGTGGGTTGCTTTTTTTCCTCCCAAAGAGCACAAAATTATATACCTCTGGAGAATTTTTAACTTCAGAGGCATGGAAAGGGAAACTCTGTAGCTCCAGAAAGCTGCCACAGCCAAAACACTGACAGTACAATTTCAAAAGCTCTCTCTCTGTCTGTTGTTGCCATTTATTATAATGCCCTTTAATATGGTGAAATTAAAGACAACCTGAGCATGTCTTTTGATTTCTTTCACTATCTCCAGAGCGCACCTGTAAATAACTAAACCTGTACGTGTGAGCACAGTAACGCTTCCATTACCTCTAATTTTCCAACATCTGAGTTTGGAAGGCAACTCTAGACAGAGAAAAAGCTTTGTGACTGCTCACTTCAAAGCAGGCTCAGGACCTAGGGCTATTTTTACAGTTTCAATATGTTGAAGGAAAACATGATAATGGAGGTTATTTTCATTCCCAGAATGCCTCAGCAAATCCAGCATGCCACCACAGACCTCCCCTGAGTAGTGAAACTAAACTACTATACAATTAGTATTAGATCAAATTGCAATTCAAAAGTAAAGAAGAAAGTCATGCAGGCCCAAAGCGCTTACTGTCAGTAATAAAATGTAATGGTATAATTTACACTTTATAACACTTACAGATGAACAATGTGTCATTATGCAGTCCTTGTTTGTACTATACTGTACATGCATTGTTTGTGATATAATCGAGTAAACATTTTACCTCACAAACATTTTACCGCATTGCTCACGCATTGAGAAATGCATGAAAGAAGAAAGTGTAACAGAACACACACTCTGCCAAGATTGGTATTCTGGAAAATAATAGGGAGAAGCTGACCACAAACAAAGACAAACCATAACCTACAACCTTTGTTTCTTTTCATTTTTCAGTATGTTCTTCAAATAGAACAGCAGTGAGACAGGAAACGGAGGGCTGAGAGGAACAAGGACACAACAAGTGTAAAATAAAAAAAAACACGACGAAATGAATACATGTAATGTAATGTTTTTATGACCAAAATAAAATAAACTGAACTGAACTGAACCCAGGACTTGGTTGACACTATTTCGCCCCTATTATCAGTATTCCTTTTAACAAATGCCTGCCTGAGACTGTACAACAGGTGCTTGCAGGATTATCAGACCTCGGTATAAACCTTTGTTTTGCTGTGGCATTCAAAAGTGAATCTCTCTGCCTGGGCCGCCGCCGTGGTGGTCTGGGCACCCTAGGGCCGGGATCGGGATTCGAACCTGGCTGGCAATGCAGCCTAGGGCCTAGGCTGCATTGCCAGCCAGGTTCGAATCCCGATCCCGACAACCTTTGCTGCGTGTCACTCGATCCCCATCTCTCTCCCCATTTCCTGTCAGTCTACTGTCCTCTCAACAAAGGCATAAAAGCCACAAAAATGTATCTTAGAAAAAGGGAATCTCTCACTGCTGGCTTAAACCTGTAATGTTGCTGTTAGTAGAAATAAACACAGAAGCACCCAGGAGGATATGGACTAAGAAAAGGGAGGAGCCAAGCAGAGTTCCTGTTTTACACAAAAAAGGAGGAAGAGCCTCCAGAGGCAAAAAGAAAAAAACTTTTTTTAAATGGGTTCCCAGGTCGCTCAAAAGTGTATGACAATTTTAAACTTGACAGTACACATGCAATACATGCTTTTATTGCTGATAGTTATTTATGCAGGCTGTACTACCAATGTAATGACATAAGAAACAGACACAACATTAGGTAGGTTACTATAGATGGAGGATATAGAGGATTATTTTCAGGGCATATCCCATAGCAGCTCTACTTGGCAGAGAGTATTAGTGACACTTTACTGCATGACCAAGACAGGTGTTTAAGACGGCAATACTAAAAATATCTGCTTGAGAATCTTTGCAAAGAGCAGAAGAGGCTCTGTAAGAACCCATGTATGTAGTCTTATCATACTGGCAGTAAAACTGTTTGTGTTATAAACCATATAACAGAACGTCTTCCACACTTAAAAATAATAAAATACAATATCAATATAAAATATCAATTGATTGGTGGATTAGTGACATTAAAAGTTTATAGTATATTTAACATTTCTCTTCTTCAACGAACAACTGCTTGGTGGCTATAATTAGGTTAGCCTACAAATACCATCTAATTTGACTGCCCCTAGAGGGCTACTCAGCTACAGCCACACATCAACAGTGTACAGGGGGGATATCCAATATATTATCAGGTAGCCTAAGTAGGCTATTCACCTCCCTAATCCCTAGATATTTTACATATCTCAGACTGTGAACAATGACTCTAGGGCCTGTTTGACTTCAGTCTCTCACTGACAGAAGCTATTTTACTGGAGTAATGCTATGCATCCCTGAGGAAGTGTCTCTGCACACAGTAGCTGTAGCTGATGAAAGCCTGACCAGATTGGTCCAGATCCCAGCCTGCCAGGGCCCAAAATGAGAAATAGCTAATGGTAAAGCGAGTTACCCTAGGATTAGGATAGGTGACAGATTTTAATCAGGGTAAATCAGCCAGTAGGACATGACAGTATGAAAGCCAAACCTAATCAGGAATAAAGTGATGTCGTAAATAGAATTGCATTAGATGATGCTGAATAAAGACACAACCACCAACTTGTTACACACTTCTGCACTACAGATAATAGAAGCTGCATCCAGCCAGTGGCCCTCAAGTTAACTGCCTCCATCTTCTCAGCCCGTTCAGTGGCTTTTATTACATTGGGAATAGGAAGGCTTTCTGTATAGGAGCTGTTGGCTTGCCCATCACACCCCATATATAGGCATATCAGCGGTCAAATGTCTGGAAGCGACGAATCGCAGAGCTGATCCTTAAAAAAAACGACAGGGCACGCTGAAGGCACCGCGCACGCCCACTCCAAAAAAGTAGTGGATGTCCAAAAGGAATCCAGTGGCCCCCCCTTGAAAGTACATATTTGACAGGGCACAGTCAGGAAGAGCTCGCACTCCAGCTTTGCGTTCAGTTAGGCACAGACGCTCGAAACCTCCTCTCCTCGATTTCTTTCGTGCAGTAACAACACAAATAAACAGCCATGGATGCCATTAAGAAGAAGATGCAGATGCTTAAGCTCGACAAGGAGAATGCCTTGGACAGAGCTGAGCAGGCAGAGGGAGACAAGAAAGCCGCCGAGGACAGGAGCAAACAGGTCGGCATTTGTTTTTTGGAACGTCCCAAAGAACCGTAGAAAAAAGCAGGAGTACCGGTGGCTGAGAGCCGCAGCACTTCGGTTAAATGGATCGTCTCCTAATATGGATTAACTGATTTCACCGATGATTCCGAATAAGGATTTAAAATTAAGAATAAGCATTTTTTTCCTTGTTTTTGGGGGATATTCTTAATCGTCTCAACTGGCCAATTGGTGGTGTGAAAGTGAATGATGCCAATAATGATGTTAGCTTAATTATGTATAGGCCTAGTAGCTTAATTAATTGACTCTAGTGAAGAATAAATCTATTTTAGTTAATGCATGTTTTGTTGTAATTTTTAAACGTATACTAGCTACTTAATTGAGTAAGTTATGACTTTTTCTTTATGCATGTATAGTTAGAGGATGAAATGAGAGAGATGGAAAAGAAATTACGCATGGCCGAAGACGAAAGAGATAAAGTGTTTGAGGAGTTCCAGGCTGCGGAGGAAAAGTTGCTGAGCGCCGATGAGGTGGCGGCGAAGGTAATCCATTCCACTTGCATGAGTTCTTCTAACTTTTATCTCCATTCTCTCTTCTCCATCTGTCTGTCCGTCTTGTCTCTGTCATGCGCTCTGTGCGCCCTGTGCGCCCTGCACCTCACGCACTGTTTCCCGCTGGTCACCTCTGAAAACTATCTGCACTTAAAAAACACGCGCACCTCAGCTTGAGGACGACCTGGTAGCTCTGCAGAAGAAGCTCAAGGGAACTGAGGATGAGTTGGACAAGTACTCCGAGGCTCTTAAAGACGCCCAGGAGAAACTTGAGGTGGCCGACAAGAAGGCCGCTGACGTAAGTAATGAAGTTGGACACAAACTAATGCACCATTTATTCCTGCACTTTAATAGCTTTCTCTTCACATCTTTGGCACGTCCTGTTTTGTCACTGTGAGTTTGTGAAACGACAGCATTAACGTGACTGGACTATACGTTCTAATTGGGATGCGTTACCTGGGTATAGATGTTGCACACTTGCCCAGCTTATAGCCAATAGATTGTCAATATGACACACCGTTAGGCTACTGACAGCAAATCATGTTATGTTATAATGTTAATGTTACTGTTGTCGTTTCACTGTTCACTGGCTCACAATCCACAATCACTCACGATTCGACGCAAAGAATGTATGGCTAGAGACCTATCCACAATCTGATCTAATTTATTGTATTTATTTGGGCTTCGGCTATAAATTGTAGATATTTTCATTGTCGTGAACTCTTTGGTATATCACAAAGTGAACTTGCAGAATCAAGCCACAGTCTTCCCGGAGCGCAGAGACGCTTGGATAAATATAGCGCACTGCTTTATATGGTCAAGATAGAGCGCACATTTCGGGGCTGTGGCCGAGTCTTGCGAGTGCGACAGGATTTCAGTTCAAGCCAAGGAAATGTATATTTAGACAAATTATTGAAAAATCTTCATTCAATGAATAATTAATTTAATCTCCAGTTCTCAAATAATCTGAACACCTAGGCTACAGAATATTTTTAAATGTTTCGATAATACAAAATGAAAATTGAAAACTATGCATTGCCAATGCTTAAAAAAGAAACACTATACAGTAGGCCTACATTAGCATTGAGAGTGAACACGCCCATGCCAAATGTTCATTAAAGTTATATATTTAAAAAAATAAATAATATTTTTTGTATTTATTTTTAGATATCGTATTATTAGCCATATATTTTCAAAACGACTAAAATCCTCTTGGAAATAGGCTGACTGAAAACATCAACTCAACATATGTCAGAACCACTAGAAAAAATGGGTTTATGCATGTTGCACAAGCATTAAACATATGACAATGTCATGCTGACAGACAAACAACAACGTTCAACAATGTATCAATGAGAAAGATGACAGTCAAAATGTGGGCAGTTTAGGTAAACAACCGTCATGTAAGATTAAGCATATCAACAGCAGTTTATAGTATGGATCGACCAATAGGCTATCCATTGAACCGGCCTGGTACAGTATTTCCACCACTTATGTGTACTTCTCAAGCACGTCCGGCAGAGGGCGTTGTAGCTCAACCCAAGAAACCTCGCCATCAATCCAAAAGAGTCTGATGGATGCTCAGTAATAGTATAATAGTATACTGCTGGGCGCGTTCTAGCAATTCAAGTGACAATATTAGTTTAATAACCAATTATCGCTCATTCATATTTAATGTGCGTACACCGCAGATGCACACAGCAGCATAATGCTAAAACACTAAAAAGAGTCATTGTGTAAACATTGTTACTTCCGGTGGAAATGACTTGCCACTGTTGAGTGCGTCTTTAAAAAGCTGGCGCACTGTTCCGCCTGTCTTCAAGCAGAACACAGTGCATTCCAAGGCGTCATTTTTGGCCGCATGTCAGTTAAGGGACTTCTCTGCAGTAACAACCAATTTTAGTATTTGTTATCGTTATCATCGTTGTTTAATAACAATGTCTGGACTAGCGACGGTGCAGTCAGTTAAGCGAAAAATCAAAACCCTGCAAGAGCAGGCAGACGGTGCTGAAGAGAGAGCCGAGAGATTACAAAGAGAATTGCTCTCTCAGAGGAAAAGCAGAGAAGACGTAAGCATGTTTTACCATTATTTTAGAAAATCAGTTATTATGGCGGTCGTGTCATCCGCTATAACGTAACCTGTAAAACAAATATGAATACGTATTTGGAGGGGATGCGATGCTAGCAGGCAGCCCTCCATAGGGGAACGTCTGCTACCCTTAGAAGCTGCTACCCCGCAGTGCTGTAAACTGATCTTATTTAATCGTACAACGGTGTGTATGTCAGTCCCACATCACGGTTTTATTGCCCAGACTAACGTTAGCCCAGGGTAAGTGATCAGTTGCAGTGACATTAATATTGTTCTGCATGCATTTCCTCACCAGGAAATGCATAGAGGAACCAGTGCATTGCTGTGTAGTGTAGCCTATACAATGCCCTTATAAGGACAAGGGGTGTTCTGTTCAAAGAGTGAGTTTCCTTCCTACTATGAGAAACCATGCAGCAGCTATTAGGAGAGGGAAATAAATATAAATCTATGTAGAAAATGTTTTTTAACTGCAGTACTTTATAATCTCGACAAGCTCAATATATGGCCTATCTTTAGTAGATTTGAGCAAACATGGGGTGTTTTTTTGGGGGGTGGAGTTGAAACCAGTGTTTGAGCTGATACATTTATCTGTTTTTCACTGGTAACTACAGTCACGACTCTTTTGTCACTATTCACGACTTGGTGCACTTTGCCCCTGCACAGCACACTCAGTCTTTACAGAGTGAGTTACTAGGCTAGCGAGGTGAAGAGACCTTGGAGTTTGTCTTCTTAAAACACACACACACACACACATTGCACTGCCTCACCACACATTTTCTATTGTAAGATTATACATTCTTACCACAGGTCTCATACACAGGCCTAGCCCAACAGGCCAGTAATGGAGAAGTGATACAGGTTTCCACAGGTCCAGACAACTTATTTAATAAATACAGTAATTACTCATTGAGCAAACTTTACTATTGTGGTTCTTCTCACGTCTCTAAGTCTCTTAATGATGACCATCCTTAAATATACTAATTCCGTTTAACTTGCAGTACTTCTTACACCCTATGGTCGTGTACAATTTAGTAAATTACAGAATAAAACACATTGGCGCTTCACCTTGGGACAAATCTGTGATTGTGTGTGCATTGACAGTAGTAGTACAGTTGAATAGCCCCCAGCCTTGTTCTCCAGGGGCTTGACTAATGAGGCTAGGTATTCAACCTTCTTGCATCCTGGGACGTTGTTCTCATTAGAGATTCTCATTGAGAAGCATTTTAACAATGTTTACTTTCAGCTCAGGGCCAAAAATGACATCAGAGACCTCAATTGCACTGTAAACTCTGGAGTGTTTGTTAATTTAACTCTTAACCACTTAAGCCCTATTTTATTCTTTGGCTATTTAAAAACGTTATTATTATTAAACAGAAATTTCACCTAGATAATGGCATGCCCAAAAAATAGCATCAGGATTAATGTTAAGAGTTAAGACACTTGGAATTGATGCCGTATAGTACTACTGTAGACATTAGGGCATAGTGGAAAAAATCTAACTCGCCTGCATTCTTTGCATTGATGTTTTGTATTTGCCTTTGTGTGTAGACATGTGTGTATATATCCGTGCGTAAACCCTGATCTTGTTTTTGTCTACAACATTTCTTACATTCTCATCTCCTCTTCTTCCCCATTAGGCTGAGGCCGATGTCGCTTCCCTTAACAGACGTATCCAGCTGGTGGAGGAGGAGTTGGATCGTGCTCAGGAGCGTCTGGCAACCGCCTTGACCAAGCTGGAGGAGGCTGAGAAGGCTGCTGATGAGAGCGAGAGGTGGGTTCCTTTTAGACAGACACACATTTGGAATCTCTTTATTGTTCTCCTTTTGTGTACATTTTGCTCAAGCAGCTCCCCAGACTGTTTGAGCAAACATGAGCTGTATTCAGTGGCAGGCAGACTGGGATGCTGTGGATAAATAGGCCATGTGGCTGTGTTTCCCTTCGCTTTTGTTTTGGATACAAACAGCCCCTCTGTGCAGCAGAGCTTAATGTTGTCACAGTAGCAGAGCCTGACAGTGTACAGTCCTTTACTGTCATCTCAAATGTAAAACTATACTATATCCCATACCTCTGCTGCAGAGGGAAGCTGTCAGCCCTTGACTTTGGAAGGGCATATTAAAGATTCACCACCCAGTATTAATGTGTGTCCTCCGGGAGGACCCGTGTCTGGCATCTTCCCACCTGCGTTCTGTCTGCCCGTCCGGGCGCATTGATCCGCATTAAGTTGCAGCTTTTTTACATGAGTAGGTGACTCTTAACGCCTCCTGCCTGTTTTTTCCTCTCACAGAGGCATGAAGGTCATTGAGAACAGGGCCATGAAGGACGAGGAGAAGATGGAGCTGCAGGAGATCCAGCTTAAAGAGGCCAAACACATCGCTGAGGAGGCTGACCGCAAATATGAGGAGGCGAGTTTCCCAGATGTTGGCAGACTTACAGGAGCCACCCCATGCTTCCATGCTTACAATCATAAATATTAAAAAGATTGAAGTCTTTCATCTGTAATCACAAAGTATACATGCCAAGTTGCCAACCTACACACTACTGTACATCAAAAAAGTACACGTTATTTATTTATTTATGTTACAAAAATATTATAATAAAATCCATAATTTAACTCTGAGAGTGTGCCAATGTACCCAAATGGAACCGTAAGGGTCCATTTGGGTCCATTTGTACACTCTCAGAGTTAAATTAATACCATTTGGTGTGTATTGACTGTATTGTAACACTTGTTGTGCTACACCTAAAGGTCGCCCGTAAGCTCGTCATCGTTGAGAGTGAGCTGGAACGCACAGAGGAGCGTGCTGAGCTTAACGAGGGGTAAGACCTCTACACACATCTACACTTCTAACCTGCATGGCTGCTGAGGTTTCTTAACAGCTGGTTTTGTAATAACTAATCCTCAAAACACAAAGACCTGTTCTCAATATGTGCAATGTGCCCTTTGTTCTTATTGCATGTGCTGGTCATTTGCATGCACACTGGTTTGAATGGCTTTGGGTATCGTATGCCACACCCACTAACAGACGGACTCGAAGAGCGGAGGAACAGCTCAGAGTTTTGGAGCACAGCCTAAAAACACTAGACTCATCCGTTACAAAGGTACTGCAGACATAACGACAGATGCATCTTTGGTAGGAGTCTCTTCTCTTTTGACTTTCATTCACCTTGTTGAATGAAATCTCTGTCTTGTTTGTTCCACTTGTTGGGCTTTTCATTATTCACGCTTATTTATTTTATTCCGGGCATCTTTGACTCTTTCACACCTCTAACTTGGCAGGATGTGTGCAACAATTTAAACTCTCATATTTAAAGAGACTTATGTGAAATATATTAACTACATGAACTAACTTTTATACTAAAGCATGTTTACTTTTAGACTCTACTAAAAAAAAAACGTTGCATTCCTGCCCCGTTGGGGCACTTTGGGTTTCTCTCTTCTTTGAATCTACTTAGTTCTTACTTTTTTGTTTTTTCTTTCCTCTACCCCTTTTCTTACTTTTCCTATCCCTTTTTTGTGTCTATCCCCTGGTCTGTGTACTTCTTTATCCCCCCCTACTTTGTCATCCTTTCCGTTTCCTCCCATCCTTCTTCTATTCTTTTGCACTTGACCCCCCTCCCCTTGTCTAAAACACCAGCAAATGCGCTGAGCTTGAGGAAGAGTTGAAAACTGTGACCAACACCCTGAAGTCACTGGAGGCCCAGGCTGAGAAGGTATGTGTGGCTTGTAGACCAATGCATGCCCATTGAATCCCTCAGCTCCTCCATGTCCTTGGTGGGTAGGGAACAAAAGAGCCTGGAGTGCCACACAGAAGTCCTTTATTTCATAGGCAGCGACCATCTTACATGTACTGTATGAAAATAAGCCGACAAATTGCCATTCATGTATTTGACTCGTATTACTCTTTTCCGTCTTACAGTACTCGCAGAAGGAGGACAAGTACGAGGAGGAGATCAAGGTCCTCACAGACAAACTGAAGGAGGCAAGTTTCCCAGGGCCTTATCTGGAGATGTTGGCCAGAGGCCATGTTATTTTATACTTGCTGTAGGATCAGCATGACACTGTGAAAGAGTTCTAATTAAATCTGTCCCTCCACCACAGGCTGAGACTCGTGCTGAGTTCGCTGAGAGATCAGTAGCCAAGCTTGAGAAGACCATTGATGACCTGGAAGGTATGATTTTCTTAATTTTCACTTCAGAGTGGTATTGTAGAACTTTCCTCAGTATTTTTCCAAGGTAATTAAGTTTTAAGTCACATTGATGAGGGTAAGTGGTTGTTACAACTTTTTTTTTCTCTCTGCAAAATTGTCCCACTTAAGCTTATTCATTTCTTTGTTTCAGAACCATTTCCATTTCCTCCCTTTATATTCATTACTGTTCTTTTTCAAACCCAGCTATATATCTTCTTGTCGCGGTCCATAACTTTTCTGGCATAGTGTACTTTGTTTCTGTAGGTGGAAGTGAGTTATGGCTTCACAGTGTTAGGATATGTTTACTTCTTATCAGGATATGCAGTTTTACTGGTAGATTATTGACTTCGGGCAAGGGGTGAAGGTAAATCATGTGTGGGTAGAAGAATGTTTCACATGGCTGTCATAGTAATTATGAAGGCTGAGGCAGTTGCTGTTTTGGTATGGAAATGGGTGTTACATTCCTTGGAACGCGGCGTGTAGGAATTTGCCATGGCCTCTGTTACAATTCTATTCTGTCATCCTCTGCTATAACTTCCTTCTCTTTTCCCGTTTTGTTTGTCTGCCTGTCATGGCTTGTGTATCTTCTCTCTCTGTGGCCTGGTTGCTCCACTCTTCACCGCCTACCTTTCCATGTATGCTGCCATCCCCTCCCACCACCTCACCTCACCTGTACCCCCTGCTACCCCAATAGATGAGTTGTATGCCCAGAAACTCAAGTACAAGGCCATCAGCGAGGAGCTGGACCACGCCCTCAACGACATGACCTCCATGTAATTCACTACCACCTACTCCTGCCTGCGTGTGCCCTTTGTCACCCCCTCCACACACCCAACCCCCACTTCCCCTCTACATTCAAGCACTCTGCACTTGTCACCCTCTCATGTCCTGCCTGTGCTCATGTATACGTTCATTATAGCAAGCCCTTCCTCCATCTGTCTCTGTTCCTAAAATTTTGAGACTATTCATCCAGCTTAACATTCAAAATTATTTGTATAGGCCAAGTATAATACTAAGGTGGTATTAAAAGCCACTGCTGTATAGTCAAAAGTGAAACCACAATAACCGAAAGTGGATTAGTCACTCTCATATACTTCCTTCCTGACAAGTGTGGCTATGAAGAAATGCTGCGTTGCGTCAGCAGTGTCAGTCCTTGTTTGAACAGAAGACAGTATGGAGGGTCTTTATTTAGGGGTTTATTCTCTTTCGACTGCATTACTCTTTAAATTGAAAGTAATCAGTGTTGTTTCAACTGAATTACTTTTAAGTTGAAGGTAATCGGTGTTCTGTGTGAGTTTGTGCATTTTCCCTTTTTCTTGTCTTTATTATTCTTAATTAAGTATTGACTATAGTTTTGTAAAGCTCTCCAGCATGTGAGAATTCTGTTGATGCACTAGATTGTATTCAACGAAAACCTTTAATGAGTCTTGTTGATTATGCTTGTAGTCCAGGGTTAATCCCTCTCTATCAAGCATAACTCACTCCCTGTCACTTGTTTTGACTACTAACATGGTCTACTTCTGTCTGGAAGAAAGGCCACTTGTATGTTTGTGGAGGACCTTTCTTGTTGCACCATTTTATCGGTTGAAATGTCATGGTCTACCATCATCCTGGCTGGTCTCCCCATGTGAGATTCACATGGTACACTGTTTTAAGAATGACTTGGTGTGCTTCTCCACACAATTCAACAACAATCAAGGGCTGGTTATTCCAACCTTGACTTTGTGTGTTGAATCTTGAGGCTGGAATGTATCTCCACGTTTAAACTGGCGTCCATTTTTGGGGCATGACATTAAAGTTGAACATTTTCAAAAATCTTAAGTGGTTAGGAGGTGCATCGTGGTTCTGCCGTGCGTGGATTTGTGGTGCGCATCCCAATATTTCACTGCCCCTTCTTGCCCAGCAAGCCCCCCTGGCTCACTCTACTTCTTCTCTTCCACACAGATAAATTGTTCACACCACATCAAAGACGCCTCCTGCCGGCTGAGCGGCATCTGTCCGCTCTCTTCAGCCTGCTCTCCATTTTCCCAGCCCCTCTCTGTCTTTTTTGCTTTCCTCTCCTCATGTTTTCACCTCATGTCAACGTTAGTTGGATCCCATCTCTTGTACAGAATCTTAGAATCTCTCTGCGTTGTGTAAAAATAAACGTCCTTTCCTTCTATGTAAGCTGTATCTCTTTAATCTGTCCTTTTTCTTTTTTGAACTTTCCTTTTTTTTCTATTCTCATGGCTCAAATAAAACCAGTAAGCCTTAATTTTATGTATTTCATTGTTTGTTTGTGAAACTGAAGACCGTTTTACTAGTTCCAAGTATAGTCTCAATTTCGCGGGCATTGCAACCATAGTAGCTGAACTGAGTTGCGACTGCTCTCATGATTTTAAAACTGATGCATGCTAGCACTTTTCAACACCTTTAGTATTGTGGCAGGAGTAGAAGACATTGGAAATGTTTTGAAAAGCAGAAGGCATGAATCAGCGTTGATTGTTACAGAGAATGTGGCCAGGTGGAGTAATCGTTGGAAATGGAGAGGATATAGTGCAGTATAGCCTAATCTGTGCTTCAGTGGAAGAAGTACTGTGCGACATGCCGTTGGACGAGGGATGTATTTTCAACTGGATAAAATATCATCACGAGAAGCATCAATGAGGCTTTTGTAGGATCTTTTTAGCCTCATCGTGGTGGTGGTGGTGGTGGACGAAGTACTTTAGGATGAGAGATTGTTTGAATCCATTGGGATGCTAGTGATGACTCATGAGATCTTTGTACAGTATCCTGTCACTAATCTAAATAAATTATAGATTTACACTTGCTGGTTCTTCTTTGATTAAAACTCGTATATTCCAGAGAATTTGGAAAACATTTGCAGTTGCCCGTCTAAAAGTATTGGTCATGAATGATTAATGCTTAATTTTTTTTAAAGTAAAACAGTTAAGCCAACTTCCTTATGGTCTCAAATTTGTCTTCACGTTTATAGTCGGATACAGTGCCTGTGCTAATGACTGTTATCAGATGTTGATTATCCATGAGAATTGACCACGTTTGACTGCTGATATGACTATATAGAATGGTATATGGTACAATATCATACTCTTCGTTTATTTACCTAAACATCCTCATGTAGAAGTATTAAAGGGATATTTCACTTTCAAATGTGTGTAACTTCAAACTCTACTTGAACCATGATAGATTCATTTAAACACCTGTCCTTGGTTCTAGTGACTGATATTGTCAGTGAGATAAGCGAGTGAGATAAGTGAGAGGACCGTGATTTTTACCATACCGTTTTATTACTTTATTTATATATATATCCCTTTTGATTTTCATACATCCCGGTTGCTCAAGCCTAATTTATACTTTGCCGTACCTCATTGTCACTTACCGGTCATTTCAGTTGTTAAATCGTTTTGGGAAGCATAAGACTAAATTATTTAGTCTATTCTTGGTTGCGTACGGTGTCGTGCATTGAAAATGGCTGATCTGCTCAGCCACCGACTGAGCACACGACTAAGTATAAACCAGGTCTTATGCTTTAGCTTCAGTAATACAAGTTCTCATGGGGGGGTTCCTACACTGACCTGTTCCAGATGAGGTAGGTACAGTAGTACAACTGGCATGGTACATTCTCTGCACTTTTCCAGTTTTCCACTAAATCCTCTTCTTTTCTTTCCTCCTTTCTACTTGCTTTCTGACTGCAAAGATCCTCTCTATCAGCAACTTGAGAAAAAACGCCTTCTCACTAATGAACTAAGATTGGTCTTGAATGAGGACTAAACAGTGACTGTTACATTTTAACCATGTACTTTAAATGTGTATACTGTACAAGTATTCAGGAAAATTATGTTTGCATTGTATGATGCCTGCTCTGCTCGAGATATTGTGTTGCTGCTTGTGTACACACAGTATTGTGCACTCAAAATCAGGGATTACTAAAGTACGCACATTAGACGGAACCTATTAAAAAACAATAACGCTGCATTATATTGGTGGATTTATATGGATGTAGTGTATATTGTATTATATCAATGCATTCTATATATAGACAACGTTTTGTCGTAAGCTGTAATCAGTGTGCATGGTTTGCTTGCCTGCAATCACCCTTGTTATGTCTGGTTTGATCAGTGGTTCGCAAATGTTTTAGCTTGAGATCCAAAAGATACATTTGGTGTAGGGATGTACCGATATAGAAGTTCTTGGCCAATTCCGATGTTTAAAGTAACAATTTAGCCCATAGCCAATACTGATACCGATACGTGATTTAGTTTTTGTTTCCCCCTTTTGTGCCAGGGGAAACAAATACATCTTCAATACAAGAAGAAATAAATGTTCAGAATTTACACAAAATGTATGCTTATCAACAAAAGATAAATATTGGCTACTGCCATCCGTTAATGTCAGTTGTATTTGCCGATACCGATATTGGCCGATACTGATATTGACCGATAACGGCAAATATCGTCCGATACAGATATGTGGCTGATATATCGGTGCCACCCTAATTTGGTGTCTACCTGGCACCCAAACTTAACAAAAAATATATTCTGAGCCTATTCTCAAAACGGTGATAATAGCCCATCTACAAGCTCAAGCATGACACGTGCCCCTTAAAAATGAGTCTGCGACCCCAAAATTGGGCCAGACCCATTGTTTGGGAACCACTGTGTTACATGATTGGTTAGATTTGTGACTGACCTGATACATTGTGGCCAGCTTTAGTATTAATGCAAACTAAACATCTGATTGAATAGTGCTTGCGTGTTTGTGTGATAGTTAATGTTGTTCATTTGATGTTCTCACAGAGAAACTGTCACATGCTAAAGAAGAGAACCTCGATATGCACCAGATGCTGGACCAGACTCTAATGGAACTGAATAATATGTGAAAACATTGTCTCTCTCACTCACACACACACACACACACACACACACACAGGTTTTGGCTTTTTGTACCTGCACCTTGCTTGCCATAAACCACCCTCCTTCCATTCCATCTCCATGGAGTACAAACGGCCAGATGCTATTGTTATTGCACCGTACTGCTTTAAGTGGAACTCAACCGAAGAACAACGGAACACAGTAAAATCCTCAGTGTTCTTTTAACTATAAAAGTGAACAAATGTAAGTTACCAAATGGGTAAATTAACAGTGAGGATTCTACTGTGTAAAAGGGATGGTATAACATTTCCTTAATGAGACCCAAATTGAGAAACCGTTCTTTGCGAGCTGATTTTTATTCTTGTAACAATGTATGCATTCTGAAATAATTGTGTTTTGCTTGACAAGTCATGTGGTAAAAATACATGTGCATTGGTTAAAAGGGTGTTATAAATCTACAATGTTGTTAGTCTGGTACAACCTAACCAGCATTTGGTAATGCACATACTATACATTTCTATCAAAGGACAAAGTGGAGAAATTTTGCACTTAATTAAACCTCAATGTCATGCACATGTTAATATTGTCTGTCCTTGCCCTTCCATCCCAGTTTCTTCAGGAGTGTAAGTAGACATTGAATATGCCTGGTTGTACTGTATCATATGTATACTGGTGCTACTGTATTATCAAACGGTTTGGGGAAATGTAATTATTTTTTGACTACCTTTTTTATGAAGGCCAAAAATCAATTTTATTTTATTTACGTTCATTTGTAACGGTGGTTATACAGGTATCTTTCTTCACTCCCAAAGTTTATTTATGTTTCTGTGTGAAATTAATTACAATGTAAAGCATTTTGTTTGTGGGAACATAAACATACTTTTCAGTACATTTGTCTTTTTCTTTAAACCACAGTTCAAAATTTGTTCATCTTGTCTAATAGAATGATCTTTGGTTATCTGGTTGTGCATCGTTTTACCAATGTTTCGTTAATGTACATCATGTTTCAAATGTATATGATAACTGAAATGTACAAATAGTGAATATAAATAAAAGCACACGTTTGAGATTTTCTAATTTGTTTTGTGCTGTAAATTGTGCTGACATATGATATATATAAAATGGCCAATAGCCTATGCCCTATACTGTCAATGCAATTGCTTTTTCAGGTGAGTTATAAGAGTTTTCTGGCATGTGACAAAGTATGAATTTGGGTAGTGTCAGAACCATGTCCATCAAAGTCATACGATTTGTCACACGTTCTTTGCATTTGACCCATCTCTTGGAGCGGTGAGCTGCAGCCATGCCACGCTCGGGAATCATTTCATTAGTTGATTTGACCCCCCAATCCAACCCTTTGATGCTGGGGGGGCAAGCAGGGAGGCATTGGGTCCCATTTTTACAGTCTTTGGTATGACCCAGCCGGGGATCGAACCCCGACCTCCCAGTTTCAGCGTGGACACTCTAACCACAAGCCCACTGTCTGGTTACCTGTTCATCTTACAGCTTTATTAGTGTGGTTGCCCTAACAGGGCAACCAGACTATTGTAATTGTAACACTTTATTATTGTGGGCTCGCAACAGCGAGCACACACTAGTTATTGCCAGTTTATATTTATTATTCTTTATTCCGCCACTTACTTTGTACTCCTACTACTTTCACACACTTTATGCTAGAAATTTAGTTCAAACTTCAAACTGTTCAGCTCTCTGCAGTTATTTATGCTTGCATTTTTATTTTTACAATTGTTTATACTTTTTTAACTTTTAAACTTTTAAACTTTTTTTTACATTCTTTATAATGAGAGTCGATGGGAGAAACGTCCCATTTTTCACAGTTGACTTTTTTGTGCTCTTATTACTCTGTCATACTTTCACTTTGAAACTCCATTCAAACTTTAAAATGTTCATCTATCTTTGAATTTTCATTGGTGAAAACGTTTTTTTGAAAAAGTTTATACTTTTTAAAATATTTAACTTTATTTATAAAATGTTTCTCTCATAGACAATGTATGGGATGCAATCTCTAAATCCACCTCACTTTTGCACCCTCATTACTCTGGCATACTTTGTCGTAGAAACGTGATTTAAACTTTAGCTAGCTCACACGACAACATCGAATATGTTACACGGTTTTTCTGAAATCGCAGTTCAATCGCAGGCCGTTTCGCCTAATCAGTGTCCCCTTAGAGTGCGGGGCCTCCTTGAGTAGAGTGTGGAAACTGAAATGCTTCCCTCGGAAATCTACCAAACAAATTGTCGTCCTGGCCAAAATATTCACTTTACACGGATGTTCTTTGGTCATTTTGTAGCCACACATGTCCTCTTTCACACAATGTAACCACCAAAGCACAGATACATACAGAATGTGAACTACGGCCTTTTAAGTGACACAAATACAGTCAAGCTGCCCATTGACCTCCATTGTATAATTCTTACGAGGAAAGTATCGTGAAGACAATTCTTAACTCGCTCTTATAACCACATTTTCGATCGTACCAACACCACCATCGCACATGTTGTACCTCAATGTCTCAGGCCACTCAAAGTGAAAAAGATATTTGCATTCGACTTTTACTTTTTGCGATAGAGCAATTTGTTCGGGCATAGGTTTTTCCCTATTCAGGCCCATTGAAATCTCCCAGTCATAGTGAAGCACTGTTTTACTCTCCCACAGCTGAGACATATAAGGGCTTAATTACAGGGCTGACATTAGAGTTACAAGATCTCAATGAGTTGCTCTGTGAAACCTTGTGAGCTTGTAGGTCTGCTATTTGTGCAATTAGGCTCTACACACAGTCACAGACACACGCATGCACGCACACGCACGCACGTGCACGCACACGCACGCACACGCACACACACACACAAAAACCCTGTCTTTTGCTTGCAGCATGCTACAGTCTTGCAATTTGCTCCATGGGCTTAGACCACCAATAGGAGCACGCTGTACTTAATTAATTGCTTAAGCCCCGCCCTTCTGTCTTCCCATTGGCTGGCCTTTACACAGCTCTAACTTTTGTTTGCAGCATGATACAGTCCTGAAAATTTGTTTATGGACTTACACCACCAATAGGAACACTATAATAATTACAAAAAAACAAAATTAAAAACTTTTTTTTTTTTTTACTTTTTTTTTTTAAACTTTTTTTTTTTTTTACTTTTTTTTTTAAACTTTTTTTTTTTAAACTTTTTTTTTTTAAACTTTTTTAAAAAACTTAAAAATAAAAAACTTAAAAAAGAAAACTTAAAAATGAAAAACTTAAAAAAAACTTAAAAGAAAAAAAAACTTTTAAAAAAGAACTTAAAAAAAACATTTAAAGAAAAACTTAAAAAAAACTTAAATACTTAAAAAAAACTTAAAACAAATGAACTTAAAAAATAAACTTAAAAAAAATAAACTTAAAAAAATTAACCTAAAACAAAAACTTAAAAACACAAAAATGAAAGAAAAGTCTTAGACCATTGTCAATAATCATTGTGTTTATGCTTTTAAAGATAGGCCTATATGCTATTTGACCCTTTTTTTACATGTAAACGTATGCTATTTAATACAATTTCTGCTCATTAATGCTTCCATATCCATTGATGTTGTATTTTTTTCTTTTTACCTTTTCTTAATTAATCAAGAATACATTGTAAAGCATTATTCATACATTACAAATCATTAGTAGACACAGTTATAACTTGACTTACTTTATTCTGCCACATTTTGGGCATCATACTACTTCCACATACTTTACTGCTTACGGTATATTATTTTTTTTACAAATTGTTATACAACTTTTTGTACTCCGGTCCCCAGGTTTCAAACTTGGTGGTTGGTCCCACAGACACAGCTATAACTTTATACATTGCGTTTTTAGCGAGCCCACGCAGTTTCTACAGGAACTGCTTTCTAGTTATTTCACTTTCTAGAGTAACCCTAAACTTTGGCACGCTACTTCTCCCACAGTTTTGACTGTACGCACTTGAGCCATATGTCAAATTGACCGGATAAATCGGGAATCGTGAGCTTGTACTTTGTTAAGAGAAATGTTCTATAGTTTAATTGATATGAATTAGGCTTGGGCGATATTGATTTTTTGAAATCGATATAGATAACGTGAATAATATCGCGATAATCGGTATTATCGGTTTTATTAATAAAACATTAATATATCACACTGACGGGCTGAATTTCCCCTCTCCTCTCCTCTCCAGTCAAAATGTCCCCTCCCCTCCACTCTCCTCTCCTCTCCAGTCAAAAATTTTCCCTGGATTTCTTGGGTTATGACGCATCTCCCCATATAGGCCACGCCCATTTGCGTCATGATAGATTTTCCGCCATTTTGAATTTTCTCCAAAACACACTTTTGGCTCCTCCTCCTACATATGTTGTCCAAATCTCACAAAAATCGGCACACATGATCTCGGGGCCCATCCGATTAAAACACCAACTGCAGAATTTTGGTAGTGCGTATCGTTCGGCCGTAATCGTCGTCCGAAGTTAGTAGGAGGGGCCTATTTTACAAAGAATGCCACAAATCACGAACGGAATGTCCAAACCATCCCAAATTTGAATCACATGTCCCGGGTGGTTCAATCAACCAAGTTCCAAAAGCAATTCCATTTTCATCCATAGGGGGTGCCGCAAATGCGAAAAATTTAACCGATTGTTGCAAAAACATGATTTTGGGGGGATAAATCCCCTCCGAATTACTTACGCATGATCACAAGGTTGACGCGACATTGTAATTGGCTAGAAACATTAGTGGGAGGGGCCTATGTAAGCGACTGCGGCAACCACACCTTTCCAGTTTATATTCATATTTGAATAGAAAAGAGAGGTCGCACACAATGCATCGCATCGCGACGCATTGTGAGCATGTAGATCAGCTATTTTCAAATGGTCGAAATGTATATAGGGTTGAAGTGGTTACAGTAATGTATGTTTTTCTAATCAAAATGTAAATCTCCAAAGTAACTAGTAACTAAAGTTTTCAAATAATTCTAGTGGAGTAAAAGTACAAATGTTGGCTCTGATATGTAGTGGAGTAGATGTAAATGTATTGGAAATTGGAATACAGTCAAGTAAAGTACAAATACCTCAAAATTGTACTTAAGTACATTATTTGAGTAAATGTACTTAGTTACTTTCCACCACTGGGTTAACGGCAGGAGGATGAGTTAACAAAAACGTCAACAAAGAGAGAAGTATATGACCAAGCTGTCCGTCTGATGACAAAAAAGATTACGAAAGAAAGGAGAGAGAAGTATGACTAAGACACAGAAGTGGTCAATGTTATCCTCAACTTCATATTGACATCTGTTGTCCAGATCATATCTCACACCAGGGCTGCAGGGCTGAATCATTCAGACCGCGGTAGAGCCATAGAGTATAGACAGAGTTGCGACATTGAGGGGGCAGAAAACAGCCCGGTCACGTGGCGAGCCCTATCGACTACAATAGATTCTGTAAACTTCCGGTGTCCCTATTCGCCAATAGAAGTCTATGTAGAAGAGGACTGGCCCCATAAAGTGAACGGAGTTGTCGTAACTCTGTCTATACTCTATGGGCTCTGGATTACAAGTAGGGCTGCACGATATGGACAAAATTTCATATCTCTGTATTTATGCCAAATATTGCGATATCGATACGATATACCGTTAAAATTTCATATTAAGTACATTTTAAGTGTTGCAACACTTATACATACATGTGTGGGGATTGAAAAACCATAAAACCTGGGTGATCTACTGTATGCTATCAAATTGTATGTTTATTCACGCAGCATAGTACTGTACAGTATATGAATGATACATTCTCTGGCTGATTTTAGTTTCTACCCTTCTAAGGACCAGCTGAGACCCCAACTTTGAGAACCAATGGTGTAGTGACGGGCGGGAACCCCTTTTGGTGTTTTAAGAATTATGTTATACTTTAGCTATATTCGGATTCAAAACAGGCCGTATGCGTGTACACTATAGTAGCTTTTCGTGCTGGGGCCCTTTACTTTAGAATCATATGATAGACTGATGAATTATGATCAGCTGGTTATGTTCTTTCACCACTTTATTATTTGTATATGTAACAATACATAACATTATATGAGAGCCGCTATAATTAAGATTTCCAGGGTGAATGCCTCTGACTTAATTGGCCTAATTTTCTACAGTGCCACCCTGCTCTTTGGGCCCTGCAGGGCTTGTGCCCAGAATTTCCCATTCAGGAATCCAGCTCTGACGCATCTCCAAAGCTAGTTATTGTGGTTGCCCAAAGGGCAACCAGACTATTGTAATTGTAACACTTTATTATTATTATTATTATTATTATTAGTGCGTCATGATAGATTTTCCGCCATTTTGAATTTTCTCCAAAACACACTTTTTGCTCCTCCTCCTACAAACTTTGTCCAAATCTCACAGAAATCGGTACACATGATCTCTGGACCTTTCCGTTGAAAACACCACAGGCAGAATTTTGATAGTGGGTATCGTTCGGCCGTAATCGGCTTCCGAAGTTAGTGGGAGGGGCCTATTTTACAAAAAACGCCACAAATCACAAACCAAATGTCCAACCCACCCCAAATTTTTGAATCAGATATCGTGGGTGGTTTAAGCCAAAAGCAATTCCATTTTCATCCATAGGGGGTGCCGCAAATGCAAAAAAAATAACCGTTTGTTGCAGAATATTTCTTTTGGGGGCATAAATACCCTCCGAATTACTTACACATGATCACAGGTGTGACTTGAAATTGTAATTGGCTAGCAACGTTAGTGGGAGGGGGCTATGTAAGCGACTGCGGCAACCACACTTTGCAATTTTTAAAAATTGCGACCTTTCTAGTTTACTGTTGTTACACCACTGTTTCCCAAACAAATAAGTGAGTGAAAATAGATGATCTACAAGCTCACAACGCTTATTTGATGCATTGTAGATCTGCTATTTTAACTAGTTTGGGTTGGATCCTGGGGAGACCTAACATTTCTCTTTTGGGTCTCAAGCTAAAAGGTATAATTAAGACTTAAGTGGAACCAGTGGTCTACGCACTTTGAGTTCATATTTCTGCAGACTGCAGGCCATGCAGGCACCTAGGCTATTACTGAACATTGCTATTTTTAGAATCAAAACATTGGATTAAATAAAGTGAAACAAGCTTACTTGTCCAGTGTGTGTTGACAGGCCCTTGTCTGGTGGTGGTGCTAAAAGGGAGTTAAGTGGCTATGACCTCTGTGAGAGTCATTTTTTGTCACCTCAGCAAGGCGATAAAGTGTAAAGTGAAGTGGACTGTTGACCAGTCGTGTGTGTGTGTGTTGCGTGTAAAGTGAAGTGGACTGTTGACCAGTCGTATGTGTGTTGCGCGTGTATGTGTGTAGGCCTATAAAGAGAAGGGCAAGAAAGGTAAGAGGGCAAAAATCCATTCTTGTATGAATAACTTGCAATAGGCCTACTCAAACGCAAACAATTGTGGAGATTATTTACCAATTGCAAAATAAACACACACACACACACGTCATCAGCTTGTGACTACAAATTGTTCCTGTTCGCAGATGACTCAGCACTGCTGGTCTCGGACAGGAACAAGCTGCAGGTTGAAAAGGCCCTCAGTTCTGAACTCGGTAGAATCTGCACCTAGCTCACTGATAACAAACTATCTTTAACACCTGGGAAAAACTGAATCCATTCTATTTGGATCAAATAGTAATCTCAGAAAGGCAGATTATCAGACAGTATTATCACACGAAAAGATGAAATTACAAGGTTCCATCCTGAAGGCAAATCTTTCCGGTAACAAAATGGCCACCAACGTAATCAAAAAAGTCAACCAAAGAAGATTCCTATACAGGATCTCCTCACTGGTCAACAAAAACACCTTGAAGACCCTAACAGGAGCCCTCGTACAAGGGTTCTTTGACTATGCATGCTCCTCTTGGTACCACAGCACCACTAAGGCCCTTAAAACAAGGCTCCAGACTTCCCAAAACAAACTGGTCAGGCTACTACTTGGCCTCACTCCCTGAACCCACCTCACCCCTGCCCACTTTGACAGGCTGGAATGGCTTAGGGTTGATGACAGAGTACAGCATCTTGCAATGGGTCTGGTCCACAAGATTCGATACACCACCAAGATACCCATGTACCTGTCTAAATACTTCCTTAATGTTAACGAAGTCCACACCCACAACACCAGAGGGAGTGCAACAAACCATGTACAACCCAGATTCGGCACAAACAAGGGACTAAATTATTTTCGCTCCTATGCCACCAAAATGTGGAACGCCCTACCAACAGTCATTAAGACATGTGAATCCCTTGACTCCTTCAAAACGGCTCTCAAAGGGCACCTACGGACGGCTGCAATTCGAAACTGGCCCCCGTAAAATCTGAATCCCCCCCACCGCCCCCCGATTTTTCCCCTCACTGTATATGTTTCTTTTCCCTTTTTACCTCCTTTATGATGAATTCATGATCTGTTCTGTTCTTTGACTATATAGAAGTGTCTATTTGTAAGTCTCTAAATGTTTTGATGAATTGAACATGGTGGACCCTCTTGTAAACAAGTGAAATGCTTAATTGGGTCGTCCACTCACAGTTAACAGTCTTTGTATTGAGTTTGTGCTTGAAATGTACTGTAATTCTGCAAACTGTTAATAAATATTTCAATCAATCAATCAAAAGGGTTCAGGGCTCAGGGCTTGAGAGAGTAGCCTATGGATCGTGAATTGATTAGTTCTGTCTGGATTTGGAACAGGGGGGTAACAAAAAAAACAGGAAGTAAATGTTCATTTGTGCTAGATGTAAACACCAGCAGCCAGTGAAAGTTTTTAGTATTTGTTACTTTTTAGTATTTGTTACAATGTCAAGATTGTTTCTGCCAAATCGTTTTTATACCAGATGTAAATACTGCCCGCCGCTCACCGCAGCGCGTCGTTTCACTTTGTTTACACCGCGATCGTTAGATAAACAGACATGCGTTTTCTTCCTCCGGCAGCAGCAGTTCGTCTGGAGAATAAGGTCAAGTAGAAGTAGTAGTACATCATGGTCCTTCAGAAGTAGATGCAGGTTTTGGATTTATGGCATTGGTGCGGGGGTTGCTTTAGCGTTAGGACTGAAATATCACACCGATGCAACTAACTGCTCGTGCGACGCGGAGGTACGTGACAATCACAACGAGCGATACTTTGCTGCAATTGCAGTCAGCAGAGACCTTCTGGGACGCATAAAGGTGGGTGTCATCCAGTAAATCAGTAGTTCTCAAACTTTTTCATATCAAGGACCCCTAAATTTACACTTATTAGCCCGCGGACCCCCATTTGAAATGAAGATATGCCAGGGGCCCCCATATTGAGAATATTGTTTTACCGCTCTAGCAGTGATTCTCAACCATTTCAATTTGAAGGACCCTCAGTTTGACATGCATTAGGCATTTCTATCTCTGGGAGTCTGGGACCCTCATTTATACAGTAAAATCAATGTTAATTTAACTTTGAGAGTACAAATGTAACCATTCGTACACTCTCAGAGTTAGAGTGCCCTTGAACAAGGCATTGAACCACTATGTTGAAATGTTCTATGAGCAGGGCCTGGCTGGAAACAAGTTCTTGAGCTTAGCCCAGATACCCTGGGTAAATATAGTAATCATTTCATTTCATTTCAGAGACCCATGAGGGTCCATTTGGTTCATAACTAATTTGCTGACCCCTGGCCTAAATGTCATCTATCAGTGGTTCTCAACCTTTTCAGGTGGCCACGACCCCCAAAAATAATCATATTTTGAAATGTCCCCACCAGTAGGCCTATAGTAGCCTAGCCCCGCTCGGGACCCCCCCGGTTGAGCTCTTTTGAACCCTCAAGAGCTCAACCGGGGGGTCCCGAGCAGGGCTAATAGTAGCCCATAGTTTGTTGATTACTTTTGATGCAGTATTAAATGGTCTTTTTTTATTCCCCCCTTTTTTTCTGTGTTCTGCTGAATTTTGGGAGTTTGATTCTTTTATCAGGCTTGCTTTACTAGCAATTTCAATTAAAATGAGCTTTATTGGCATGAGAAAACATACGTTTACATTGCCAAAGCAAAAAAAAAAAAAAAACTGTTAAAACATGTTATACAGGGTATTAGCATTGGAAAATGATGGGATTCAGCCATTAATACGCAAAATGGCCTACAGAAATGTATTTGATGACTGAAGCAATGTAAGACCCATCTTTAATAATATTAACAATTCATTATGGGAACATCTCTGTATGATTGCATGCACTGGCCAGACCCCCCCCAGGAATATATCATATACCATATAACATTTTAATATGGTAGATGTGAGTTCCTGTGTTCTGGTGAATTTTGCGACTTTGATACCACATCCAGGAGTGTTGGCAGCCATGGTTCCAAACGGGGCTACATGTCATTGTGTAATTTCCCTTACTGTCCCCTGCCCATGCCCAGCCGTGTATCAGCTCTGTTTTCACAGATCTCTTGCTGTTGTCAGGATGAGGTGGCGGCACCAGGGTTGGTGGTTGGAGTGTCAGTTGATGGCAATAAAGTCTGGTGTGAAGGTTGGTGGCATACAGCATGCTATTATAAATTAATACGATTTACACATTAAAATCCTCAGTATGAATTGAACAAATTTAACCCTGGGAGAAAACAGTGGATTCGTCCGTTATCACTGTGTTAAATATACGAAATCAACCGTTATCAGGACGTTGGAATATGGCTAATAAGGCCATACTGGCATACTAGACATTGTGGTGTTTGGCTGTGTTCACCCGGACTGCACGCATGCAGGGTGGTGCAGACATAGCCTGGTCAAGGACAACCCCTGCTGAACGGGTCATTTCCAACTCTATTGTCGGGGCATGGAAACTAGGGGCTACTAATATTTACTATTCTCTGCCTATCGGGACATAACTCGGACGGCGCTGAGTCGGGTCTGGTGGCCATCGCAATGCTCGGCACGACGACTCGCTCGGCCATCGCCTCGCTCGGCGGTGCCTCACGTGGCTTAAGGCCACCAGACACGGCGCGCCTCCGTCAGTGACACAAAAAGCAAACGCTCCCATAGTTCCAGTTCCGGATTTCCCAGTATGTTGATTATCACATACTGGGAGTATTTCTAAGGTGCTGATTACAAACATTCTGTTGATTATCGGGTGATAACATCCGAAGCGGGTGGAGAAAATGAACAAAGAGAGAAATTGAAGGTTTATTTTACACTGCCAGTGTGTCATGCCTTTCAATCTGTGCTATTTTGCAGGGCTTGGTTATGCTGATTTGGAGAATCGTCTTCCATGTGGACCAGATACAGTGATGCGAATAGCCAGCATCAGTAAGCCCCTCACAACTGCAGCTGCAGCACGTCTGTGTGAAGAGGGCAAGCTAGATCTTGATGTCCCAGTCCAACATTATGTCCCAGAGTTTCCCCAAAAACAGTTTGATGGTGAAGATGTAAGTTAGTCAGCATGAACACGAGGAGCCATAGTTAAATCATCTTCAACAACCATACTCCTCTCCATATTGAGTTCAGTTCCCTCTGTTCCTGTCTTTCAGGTCACGATAACCTCACGGATGATTCTCTCCCACCTGAGTGGCATACGGCACTATGAGAAAGATGCCAAGAAAATACGGGAGGATAGGGAGAAGGCGAAGCGACCTTTGAAACCCCCGGTGTCAGAGAAAAAGTGCTCAGCGGAAAACGTAGATAAACCCAAACAAGAAGACAAGAGCAAGGATGCCAAGCCATCTCAGAGGAAGAAGGAGTTTGAGATGGAGGAGTACTACCTAAAAGACAGCTATGACAGTGTCATTCAGGCCATGGACTTGTTCAAGGACGACCCACTCATTTTCAAACCTGGTAATGGCAGCATCAGCTGTAGCAAAAAGCAAAACTTTTATTTTCTTTCCCTCCAGCATTTAGTTAAAAGTGGTTTTATCTTTTTATCACTGTACATGCAGGTACCACATTTCTGTATGCCACGCATGCCTTCACTCTACTCAGCGCGGTGGTGGAGCGGGCTGCTGGCCAGCGCTTCCTGGATCATATGATGAACATGTTCCGTGAATTAGGCATGCTCAACACTGTGCCTGATGCGAATGACCCAATTATTTACCACCGCTCAAGGTAATCAGTAATCTACAGTAACTGATTACTGACCCCCCATTTGATAAATACATTTTGGGAGTTTCTATGAGGATATTTTTTACTGATTGTGCTCTTTCTCAGGTTTTATCACCTCAACAAGAAAGGGCGGGTGGTGAACTGCCCATACGTGGACAATTCCTACAAATGGGCCGGAGGTGGCTTTCTGTCCACGGCAGGGGACCTGCTGCTGTTTGGTAACGCTCTGCTCTACAGCTACCAACTGGCCCAACTCAAGGACCCTAAAGGCTTCCTGCCTGGCTTCCTCAAACCACAGACGGTCCTGGATCTGTGGAGCCCGGTTGACAGGACGGAGGGCAGCTGGGATAAGGAAGGGCTGTACGCCCAGGGCTGGCTTGTGGTGGAGAGCCTTCAGAAGTACGGCCAGTGCAGGCGTCGTAGACACTACGTGTCGCATACAGGAGGTGCTGTCGGGGCTAGCAGTGTCCTCCTGGTATTACCCAGTGAAGAGACCATTCAGCCTCACGGGCAGTGTCCAGCCATCCCACAGGGAGTAGTAGTGACCATCATGACGAACATGCAGTCTGTTGGACTGAACAGTACGGCACTGAAGATTGCACAGGAATTTGAGAAAGCCAGAAGCCAGTAAGAGGATGTTGTTTGCCATACAAATATGTTTACATTACATTACAGTCATTATTTTCAAATAAGACACAGTTTGTCTGTGGGTAAATTTAATAAATTTGATCTGTTATGTAACTTATGTTGTACATTTACATTTATTTTATTATTGTTGTTCGCAACCAGGGTACTTTTGAATGTGTTGCAGTCACTCTGAACTGAGCCCTGCCTTGGAAGCTTATTTTACCACTAGGTGGTAGCAGTGTACCATATTTCTACAAACAAAGGAAGCCCACTGACATTATAAGATGACAATTTGTTTGCTAATTACAATGTAGCGGTTGAGGCAAGTTCACTTTCCATTACAGACACGTTTTTGAATTTGACTAAAGCCATGCCTTGAAAGCCTTGCTTCAAAGAATCAACAGTCTTGAAAGTGTTTGAAGTGCACATCCAACATACAGTACATTTACAGTTATCCAAATACAGTATATTTGGTGGAATCAGCAGTGTTTCAATAGCACAGATACAAAACTCGTTACCTCATCACATGTTACATCTGTTGGGTGGAGCCCTGTGCTGTAATGGCCTAACACTGTGTAATAGATAATACTGTAATTCAGTAGGCTTGCCTAGTAGGCCTACTATACAAACAATGAAATCTCTGATGTTGTGAAATATCAGATTCAATCCACTGCATTTCCTTCCTGCTGAATGCAGTGAAACTGATTAGCTATTTGACAGTGAAGCCTAATATACTTGTCATTCACAAAAAATAACCGATTTTCAAGTGAAATTTGTTTAGCTTGAACATATGACTCTTGCTATAGTTCTGAGCTGAAAAAGAAAAACAGACTGGGTACTGTTGTATTTTAAAGTCAGTGTCTAGCATGAAGATCAGAGGTGCTTTGGCTCATATTGGGGTTCAGTTCCAGACTAGCCAGGCCATGCAGTCCAAGTGCAAGAAACAGAAAACATTAGTTAAGCTCAAAAAAGGGCATGGCAATGGTATCTAGGCCTTATTTAAGGTTTATTTGAATGTCCAAAGGGAGGGTGTCCATATGAGACACATGGTTTCCACCAGGACCAGAACTAACAGACTATGAAGACTGGTGTGAAGTTCCGAGTAACATTCTATACTTGTGTTTTTTTTAGTTTTTACACCTTTAGCACTTTGTTATTGGTGACGTTGCACGAGATCTGTACGGATCAAGTCATTACAGTGTACAATGACATAAATACTTATGCATACTATTTTATACATGGACAATAACAAGGATATTTCACTTTCAAACATGTTTGAAAGTGTCTCTGGCCTTTGTGTTGCACCCCAGACAGTTTTTAAGTTGAATGGGTTTGTATAGGAAGGGGGCATGTCTGATAAAATACTGAATCAAGCAACTTCAAAACTGTCTGAGTTGAAACACATACGCTTGAGTAAAGTCAAAATGACCCCAAACATATTTGAAAGTGAAATATCCCTTTAACTCCTGTATTTTTGCCAAATTCCAATCCAGGACTTGCAGTTACAGTCCACAAGAGCATCCCACCTTGAACATTAAGTTTTGCATAACTTGTGTGGATGTGAAAATAAATTTTATTGCATGTATTTACACAAATTACATTACTTAACAAAAACTCAATTATTTATAGCTTAAATAATGACATTGTATGTATTAATGAATATAATTTAGTGATCTCAATATAATACATTCAACATTGACTAAAGTGAATTACAAATATTAAAAACAGTAGAAAATAGCATTTACATGGGCCAGTTGTGCTCTGTAAATGTATTGCAAGCTATACAAAGCACATTGAAATGTGACTTTTTTTTCTGTGTAACTACAGTGAAACATTAATAGTCAAATTAAAAACAAGTCTATACTGTAGGTGCCATCAATTTTCAGCTATAAATCTGATGTCCATCAACTTTTGGCTTTTGCCAGGAGGTCAGGTTGCAGCATGGTTAAACACAGATGTCCGAAGTCCATTTGGTCCGTCATAGCTGCATTTTAAGCAGCATCAAGTCCCATAGAGTAGCTCCGTCCAAAGATTCTGAGCGATTTCATCATCCATCCAGTGCATGACCAAAACGTAACAATAAATATAAGATCGACGTGTGGTTATACTCTTGGCTTTACCCTCCAGTACTCTTGCTTACTGCTTTTTTGGCTCTCTGACTTGGATTTCCGCATCCTGTCAAGAGACAAACAATGTCTATTGGCTTGGACAGAATAAGATCATGGGCAGAATAAGATCATGGGCAGACTTCAGAGTGCAATAAGAATAGTAATATAACAATAATATAGTAATGCCATGAACGGTTTTGACATCAACGTCCTGAACCAATTTCAGATGAGAACAATTTCAATTTTTAGTGAGTGAAAAAAGGAGTGATGCAACACGCATTGATTACTTACTTGCATACGTAGTAGATAACAACTGCAAGCACGACTAAGAGGAGAAGAGCAACAATGACCACGGCTGCAATTAGTCCTGTCTGCCCTGCATCGCTCGAAATGCTGAAGAGCTGGAACTGCTCACACCTACTGCCTTTATAGTTGTCACCACACCTATAGCAGAAGATCAAACATGTCCATTGTCAACACAGTATAGAAAAGAATAGAATAGAAACATTACCACTCACATAAACCTTGGAATGGTATAATGTTCTGGAATTGTGATTTAGGGAATGTTATGAAAACTTTACAGTATATAATGCACCCAAGTTACTTCCAGACCATACTGTAAAAATGCAATTTGTATGAAAACTTACACACAGGAGAGTGTGTCCTGCATGGAAAGTATTTTATAGCATGTTCCTCCATTCATGCAGTAGGTGGACTCGGGCTCACTGCAAAGGTCACCATGATCTACAGGACATGGACACAAACAGTGGTGGAAAAAGTACTCACATTCTTTTACTTAAGTAAAAGTATCAATACTGCAATGTAAAAATACTAAAAGTCTAGAATTCTAAATGTATTTGAGTAAAAGTACAAAAGTATTGGTATCAAAATGTAATTAAAGTACCAAAAGTAGAAAGTACTCATTATGCATTTCACAAGTTTTCTAATGTATAAGAATCTTTTGAAAATAGCCGATATACCAGCTTGTAGTTTGTCTATTTTCAACTGGCCGAAATGTAGGCCTAAAGGGCTGAAGTGCTTAATGTATGTTTTGTAATAATAATCAAAATCTTCAAAGTAACTAGTAACTAAAGTTTTCAAGTAACTGTAGTGGAGTAAAAGTATAATATTTGCCTCTGAGATGTAGCGGAGTAGAAAGTGAAAGTACTGAACATTTAAAATAGCCTACTCCAGTAAATTAAAAGAAAGTACTAAAGTACAATGCTTGAGTAAATGTACGTAGTTACTTTACACCACTTGACATAATTAAATGGCAACATTTACAGGAAAGAAGCTATGCAAGGCATTCATATCCCCATGCTTTTCACAAGCTGAACAGGTTATGTATTTCCTTGTCCCTATAGGTATCCTCGAGTATTAGAATCTTGGTGGTGTAGGAGAATTCCCATTACAAATCAGACTACATAACATAGTTTATTTCTTAGTACAAAACCAGGAGGTTGTGATTTAATTCCTAATCATAATTGCTCTATACCTGCCATCATTTGGGATGCCCTTCGTTCTTGTCGTCTGCTAAAATTCCAAAATCGGTGTTGATAAATACCTGAGAACATGTGAGGCAAAAATGTCAGAATGATCAATCGTTTGACCTCCAAGGGTAACAACTGAACATAAACTATCAGTTATAAACAATCCACATGTGTTAGATCCATTTATTTGCACCCCATGAGGTCTCAGGTCTCACATGAGGAAGATGTTTTGAATTAAATAAAATGTAAACCCCTTACCTGCTCAAGTAATCCTATAGCTTCTGTTTAGTACAAGTTCCCAAGGTGAGTCAGAGTGAATGCTCTAAATAACTGCATGAGAACTGCTTTTTGTTCTAGGCCTATAGCCACTGTCATGTGGGCGGGTTCCACAGAACTGAAATATGTTGTTTGTCCACATTGTAATTTATGACATGCTAAATGCCAGGATACTACCCGGTGCTGTGAACTAATCTGGGAAGAAAGTGTGATTTGGAGAAATAGTAGGCCTATTATACAATATGTGGCTATGTGGCTAAAAATAAGTCATTTGCAGGAATGCATTATAATAATCTGCACAGTAACATCCTGAATGTTCATTTAAAACTGAGAGTGCATGTGGCCCTATAACAGATAAGATTTGTTTTAACATTGCATTAAAGAAATAATAGCATTTGAGAAATAACATTGGCCTCAAAGTAGATTTGTCTATGCTGAAATGCAAATGCTTTAATTTAATGAGGTCCATATTGGTGATGACCTCACCTGTTTGTCAGACTTCCGCATTTTTTGGAAGCAGACAAACTCAGATTTTTCTCTGTTTTTGCTGACAGACAGGTATGAGCTATGGCATAAGGTACCACAGTGCATGCCTAAATGCTCAGGCATGAATGGAATCGTGGGAACTTTTACAGTCTAATGGTATATTGCATTCAGACATGTAATTACTAGTTTTGGTCAAGAACCGTTAGTTGACTCATTTGTATTCTTAGCAGCCATTAGACGATAATGGCCCTAAGCCATGTAATAGCCATGCAATTTGGGCAACCCCCAAGTTAGTTATTACAGTATGTGAGATCATAACGTAAACTCCTCTGATCAAGTAATATGATTGTAAAACATTTACCACTTTAATGTGTATCTGTTATGCCTATACTAAATAGGCCAGTGGATCTCAAAGTGGGATCCGGGGACCCCCAGGGGTCCTTGAGGGAGTTCCAGGGGGTCCCCAGCTAAATTATAGTTTGGAACAAAATGGGCCCTTATGGGTCCATTTGTATACTCTCAGAGTGAAATTAACATTGATTTTATGATATAAATTGGGGTCTCAGAGTGAATACAGTTATAGAAATGCCATTAAATGGGGGTCTGTAGATTATTACATGTCAAACTGGGGGTCCTTGAAATTAGAATTACTGCTAGAGATGTACAAATCTTCTCTTTTGGGGGTCCCTGCATGGCATATCTCTTATGGGGGTCCCTGCATGGCATATCTCTCTTATGGGGGTCCCTGCATGGCATATCTCTTATGGGGGTCCCTGCATGGCACATCTCTTATGGGGGTCCCTGCATGGCATATCTCTTCTCTTATGGGGGTCCCTGCATGGCATATCTCTTCTCTTATGGGGGTCCCTGCATGGCATATCTCTTATGGGGGTCCCTGCATGGCACATCTCTTATGGGGGTCCCTGCATGGCACATCTCTTATGGGGGTCCCTGCATGGCATATCTCTCTTATGGGGGTCCCTGCATGGCACATCTCTTATGGGGGTCCCTGCATGGCATATCTCTCTTATGGGGGTCCCTGCATGGCACATCTCTTATGGGGGTCCCTGCATGGCATATCTCTCTTATGGGGGTCCCTGCATGGCACATCTCTTATGGGGGTCCCTGCATGGCACATCTCTTATGGGGGTCCCTGCATGGCATATCTCTTCTCTTATGGGGGTCCCTGCATGGCATATCTCTCTTATGGGGGTCCCTGCATGGCATATCTCTCTTATGGGGGTCCCTGCATGGCACATCTCTTATGGGGGTCCCTGCATGGCACATCTCTTATGGGGGTCCCTGCATGGCACATCTCTTATGGGGGTCCCTGCATGGCATATCTCTTCTCTTATGGGGGTCCCTGCATGGCATATCTCATCTCTTATGGGGGTCCCTGCATGGCACATCTCTTATGGGGGTCCCTGCATGGCATATCTCTTCTCTTATGGGGGTCCCTGCATGGCATATCTCTTATGGGGGTCCCTGCATGGCACATCTCTTATGGGGGTCCCTGCATGGCACATCTCTTATGGGGGTCCCTGCATGGCACATCTCTTATGGGGGTCCCTGCATGGCACATCTCTTATGGGGGTCCCTGCATGGCATATCTCTTCTCTTATGGGGGTCCCTGCATGGCATATCTCTTCTCTTATGGGGGTCCCTGCATGGCATATCTCTCTTATGGGGGTCCCTGCATGGCACATCTCTTATGGGGGTCCCTGCATGGCATATCTCTCTTATGGGGGTCCCTGCATGGCATATCTCTCTTATGGGGGTCCCTGCATGGCATATCTCTCTTATGGGGGTCCCTGCATGGCATATCTCTTCTCTTATGGTGGTCCCTGCATGGCACATCTCTTATGGGGGTCCCTGCATGGCACATCTCTTATGGGGGTCCCTGCATGGCATATCTCTTATGGGGGTCCCTGCATGGCATATCTCTTATGGGGGTCCCTGCATGGCACATCTCTTATGGGGGTCCCTGCATGGCACATCTCTTATGGGGGTCCCTGCATGGCACATCTCTTATGGGGGTCCCTGCATGGCATATCTCTCTTATGGGGGTCCCTGCATGGCACATCTCTTATGGGGGTCCCTGCATGGCATATCTCTCTTATGGGGGTCCCTGCATGGCACATCTCTTATGGGGGTCCCTGCATGGCACATCTCTTATGGGGGTCCCTGCATGGCATATCTCTTCTCTTATGGGGGTCCCTGCATGGCATATCTCTCTTATGGGGGTCCCTGCATGGCATATCTCTCTTATGGGGGTCCCTGCATGGCACATCTCTTATGGGGGTCCCTGCATGGCACATCTCTTATGGGGGTCCCTGCATGGCACATCTCTTATGGGGGTCCCTGCATGGCATATCTCTTCTCTTATGGGGGTCCCTGCATGGCATATCTCTCTTATGGGGGTCCCTGCATGGCATATCTCTCTTATGGGGGTCCCTGCATGGCACATCTCTTATGGGGGTCCCTGCATGGCACATCTCTTATGGGGGTCCCTGCATGGCACATCTCTTATGGGGGTCCCTGCATGGCATATCTCTCTTATGGGGGTCCCTGCATGGCACATCTCTTATGGGGGTCCCTGCATGGCACATCTCTTATGGGGGTCCCTGCATGGCATATCTCTTCTCTTATGGGGGTCCCTGCATGGCATATCTCTCTTATGGGGGTCCCTGCATGGCACATCTCTTATGGGGGTCCCTGCATGGCATATCTCTCTTATGGGGGTCCCTGCATGGCATATCTCTTCTCTTATGGGGGTCCCTGCATGGCATATCTCTCTTATGGGGGTCCCTGCATGGCACATCTCTTATGGGGGTCCCTGCATGGCATATCTCTCTTATGGGGGTCCCTGCATGGCATATCTCTCTTATGGGGGTCCCTGCATGGCATATCTCTCTTATGGGGGTCCCTGCATGGCATATCTCTCTTATGGGGGTCCCTGCATGGCATATCTCTCTTATGGGGGTCCCTGCATGGCATATCTCTTCTCTTATGGGGGTCCCTGCATGGCACATCTCTTATGGGGGTCCCTGCATGGCCCATCTCTTATGGGGGTCCCTGCATGGCATATCTCTTATGGGGGTCCCTGCATGGCATATCTCTTATGGGGGTCCCTGCATGGCACATCTCTTATGGGGGTCCCTGCATGGCATATCTCTCTTATGGGGGTCCCTGCATGGCATATCTCTTCTCTTATGGGGGTCCCTGCATGGCATATCTCTCTTATGGGGGTCCCTGCATGGCACATCTCTTATGGGGGTCCCTGCATGGCATATCTCTCTTATGGGGGTCCCTGCATGGCATATCTCTCTTATGGGGGTCCCTGCATGGCATATCTCTCTTATGGGGGTCCCTGCATGGCATATCTCTTCTCTTATGGGGGTCCCTGCATGGCACATCTCTTATGGGGGTCCCTGCATGGCACATCTCTTATGGGGGTCCCTGCATGGCATATCTCTTATGCGGGTCCCTGCATGGCATATCTCTTATGGGGGTCCCTGCATGGCACATCTCTTATGGGGGTCCCTGCATGGCATATCTCTTCTCTTATGGGGGTCCCTGCATGGCATATCTCTTATGGGGGTCCCTGCATGGCACATCTCTTATGGGGGTCCCTGCATGGCACATCTCTTATGGGGGTCCCTGCATGGCATATCTCTTCTCTTATGGGGGTCCCTGCATGGCATATCTCTTCTCTTATGGGGGTCCCTGCATGGCATATCTCTTCTCTTATGGGGGTCCCTGCATGGCACATCTCTTATGGGGGTCCCTGCATGGCACATCTCTTATGGGGGTCCCTGCATGGCATATCTCTTCTCTTATGGGGGTCCCTGCATGGCATATCTCTCTTATGGGGGTCCCTGCATGGCACATCTCTCTTATGGGGGTCCCTGCATGGCACATCTCTTATGGGGGTCCCTGCATGGCATATCTCTCTTATGGGGGTCCCTGCATGGCATATCTCTCTTATGGGGGTCCCTGCATGGCATATCTCTCTTATGGGGGTCCCTGCATGGCATATCTCTCTTATGGGGGTCCCTGCATGGCATATCTCTCTTATGGGGGTCCCTGCATGGCATATCTCTCTTATGGGGGTCCCTGCATGGCATATCTCTTCTCTTATGGGGGTCCCTGCATGGCACATCTCTTATGGGGGTCCCTGCATGGCCCATCTCTTATGGGGGTCCCTGCATGGCATATCTCTTATGGGGGTCCCTGCATGGCATATCTCTTATGGGGGTCCCTGCATGGCATATCTCTCTTATGGGGGTCCCTGCATGGCATATCTCTCTTATGGGGGTCCCTGCATGGCATATCTCTCTTATGGGGGTCCCTGCATGGCATATCTCTCTTATGGGGGTCCCTGCATGGCATATCTCTTCTCTTATGGGGGTCCCTGCATGGCACATCTCTTATGGGGGTCCCTGCATGGCCCATCTCTTATGGGGGTCCCTGCATGGCATATCTCTTATGGGGGTCCCTGCATGGCATATCTCTTATGGGGGTCCCTGCATGGCACATCTCTTATGGGGGTCCCTGCATGGCATATCTCTCTTATGGGGGTCCCTGCATGGCATATCTCTTCTCTTATGGGGGTCCCTGCATGGCATATCTCTCTTATGGGGGTCCCTGCATGGCACATCTCTTATGGGGGTCCCTGCATGGCATATCTCTCTTATGGGGGTCCCTGCATGGCATATCTCTCTTATGGGGGTCCCTGCATGGCATATCTCTCTTATGGGGGTCCCTGCATGGCATCTCTCTTCTCTTATGGTGGTCCCTGCATGGCACATCTCTTATGGGGGTCCCTGCATGGCACATCTCGTATGGGGGTCCCTGCATGGCATATCTCTTATGGGGGTCCCTGCATGGCATATCTCTTATGGGGGTCCCTGCATGGCACATCTCTTATGGGGGTCCCTGCATGGCATATCTCTTCTCTTATGGGGGTCCCTGCATGGCATATCTCTTATGGGGGTCCCTGCATGGCACATCTCTTATGGGGGTCCCTGCATGGCACATCTCTTATGGGGGTCCCTGCATGGCACATCTCTTCTCTTATGGGGGTCCCTGCATGGCACATCTCTTCTCTTATGGGGGTCCCTGCATGGCACATCTCTTCTCTTATGGGGGTCCCTGCATGGCACATCTCTTATGGGGGTCCCTGCATGGCATATCTCTTATGGGGGTCCCTGCATGGCACATCTCTTATGGGGGTCCCTGCATGGCATATCTCTTATGGGGGTCCCTGCATGGCATATCTCTTATGGGGGTCCCTGCATGGCATATCTCTCTTATGGGGGTCCCTGCATGGCATATCTCTTATGGGGGTCCCTGCATGGCATATCTCTCTCTTATGGGGGTCCCTGCATGGCATATCTCTCTCTTATGGGGGTCCCTGCATGGCATATCTCTTATGGGGGTCCCTGCATGGCATATCTCTTATGGGGGTCCCTGCATGGCATATCTCTGTCTTATGGGGGTCCCTGCATGGCATATCTCTTATTGGGGTCCCTGCATGGCATATCTCTTATGGGCGTCCCTGCATGGCATATCTCTTATGGGGGTCCCTGCATGGCACATCTCTTATGGGGGTCCCTGCATGGCATATCTCTTATGGGGGTCCCTGCATGGCATATCTCTTCAAATGGGATTTGAATTTGGGGGTCCTTGACATGAAAAGGTTTGAGTACCCGCAAATAAACTACTTTAACCCAATTATGTAATTAGGATTTGGCCAACAGATGTCTTTTGTTAATGACATTTGCTTGATTGATTGATTGATTGATTGATTGATTGATTGATTGATTGATTGATTGATTGAAGTATTTATTTGCAGAATTACAGTACATCATTTCAAGCACAACTCAATACAAAAACTGTTAACTGTGGACACCATAAAGCATTACACTTGTTTACAATAGGGTCCACCATTTTCAATTCATCATAACATTTAGAGACGTACAAATATACACTTCTATATAGACAAAAACGGGAAATCATCATAAAGGATGAGAGCGGTTTTGAAGGAGTCAAGGGAATCGCATGTCTTAATGACAATGACAATGGGCGTTCCACATTTTGGTGGCAGGAGCGAAATTAATTTAGTCCCTTGTTTGTGCCGAATCTGGGTTGAACTCCCTCTGGTGTTGTGGGTTGCAGTGGACTTCGTTGACATTAAGGAAGTATTTAGACAGGTAGGCTACATGGGTATCTTGGTGCATGTGTATCGAATCTTGTGGACCAGACCCATTGCAAGATGCTGTACTCTGTCGTCAACCCTAAGCCATTCCAGCCTGTCAAAGTAGGCAGGGGTGAGGTGGGTTCGGCGAGTGAGGCCAAGTAGTAGCCTGACCAGTTTGTTTTGGGAAGTCTGGAGCCTTGTTTTAAGGGCCTTAGAGGTGCTGTGGTACCAAGAGGTGCATGCATAGTCGAAGAAGCCTTCGACGCGGGCTCCTGTTATAGGGTCTTCAAGGTGTTTTTGTTGACCAGTGAGGAGATCCTGTACAGGAATCTTGTTCTTTGGTTGACTTTTTTGATTACGTTGGTGGCCATTTTATCACCGGAAAGATTTGCCTGGATGGAACCATATATATAGGTATAGGTAATTTAATCTTTCCGTGTGAATATTGTCACCCACTCTAACCAAGAAGCCATCTGCCTTGCTGAGATTAATGCTTGATCCAAAAAGAATAGATTCAGTTTTTCCCAGGTGTAAAGATAGTTTGTTATCCGCGAGCCAGGTGCAGATTATACCTAGTTCAGAGCTGAGGGCCTTTTCAACCTGCAGTTTGTTCCTGTCCGAGACAGTGCCGAGTCATCTGCGAACAGGAACAAGTTGCAGTCACAAGCTGATGTCATGTCGTTTACATACACATATATTAGGCACAGTAAAGGGCCAAGGCCCTAGTATGCTTCCTTGTGGAACGCCACAGCTCAATATAGACTATAGGATTATTCGGATAGAATATAGGCAATCTTGTTGTATTATATTGTTTCATAAATACTCGTTTATTTCCAAGGATACTCTAGTCAATCTAACCTATTTCGTCGACGTATAGGCCGGCCTATATATGCTGTTATCGCGAGGAACTGTAGCTCAAGAGGTGAAGAGAAGCGCGACTCGCGAGTGTGTTTTTTTCCTCCTTTCCTTTTTTACGTCGACGTTTCTAGGGTGGCATGAAAAGAGGACGTCTGCACTCTGCAGGCTCTTCGTGGTTCGCAGCAACAGCAATATAAGATTAGTATAGCCGATCGCCTCGATTTATCTCGGCTACCGCTGTCCTTGCGAGTTGTGCTCGTCACACATCCGTAGGTAATGGAATCCCCGTTTCAGCACCTGGACAGCGCCTGCTTGTGAACCTCCAATACAGTCAGTGCATTATTATTACTGGGTCTGGGCACATGGAGTCCCTAGCGTGATTGTGGGGGAAGCCCCGCGAGCAGGGCAGGCGCGAGTTGGGTATTATGCCATCATCAATCCTTAGTTTCAAAGATGTCGTTATAATGCAATGAAAGATAATCTTGTTGAAGGATGGTGCTTTCAGTCGGCAGTGGGCTTTTTCGTGTTGCACTGTTAAGAGACAATTCGGCTGCTTGGCCAATGCAAATGAGGAGAATCGCAGCCTGCACACAGCACCATCCGAGCATCGCTCCCTGCATGCACTGATCATCATCGACGAGGGAGATGTTACCATCATCACTACGAGGGCAAAGGAGTCACGACCACACTTTACACAATGTAGAAGGTAGGTGTGCTTCGTGAAGCTCGACGGTGTTCAGTTTCTCTGGGCTTTTAGCCTTGAATTCCCACCCGATGTCCTCCATTAGTTGTTAGCAATAAATGTCATGTTGCCGTCTACATCCCATCTTGTATTTGTATTTTGTGCACATTAACTAGAACGAGAAACCAAAGCTGGTCATAATCGTATTAGAAAATATTAACTGTATTTGGCTTGGTGCATGTAACTTGATGCATCTTGATCTGGCTGAATTGGGAGGACTGGACTAATGCATAGGCTATGCATAGGCTA